>NC_138301.1:119763012-119768012 GCF_965601325.2 Salmo salar | reverse complement strand
GTTCTATGTTTAGTTAATTGGGGTTGGACTCCCAATTGAAGGCAGGTGTGTTGAGTTGCCTTTGATTGGGAGTCCTATATAGTAGGGTGTGTTTGTCTTTGTGTTTTGTGGGTAGTTGTATTTTGCACTGCGTTTATGTATGCCTGTAAAACTGTCACTAGTCTTATTTCGTTTTCTTGTTTTCCTCCGTGTTCACATTCTTTTAATAAATTAAGATGATGAGCACTAACTCCTCTGCGTATTGGTCCACGTTCTCCGACGACGATTTCGCTATATCGTCTGACGACGAAGAAATCCGTGACAGAACTACCCACCACAACAGGACCAAGCAGCGGAGTAAAGATCGGGACGCTGAATATATGGATTATACTGAGAAGTGGACTTGGGAAGAGATACTGGCCGGAGTGGGCCCGTGGAAGAAGGCTGGGGTGGAACAGGAATGCCACGTTGGGACACGTCTGGCTAGGAAGCCGGAGAGGCACCCCCAAGATTTTTTTTTTGTTGGGGGGGGCACACGGGTAGTTTGGCTGGGCGTAGGAAGAGCCATAAGCCAGCTACCCGTGAGTGCAGGAAGGGGCGAAGAAGGTGGAGAGCGCCGTGTTTCGCCGAGGTGCGCACTATCTCGCCCATACGCACGCACAGCCCAGTCCGCCCTGTACCAGCACCTCGCTTGGGCAGGGCTACTAGTTCCATCCAGCCAGGACGGGTTGTGCAGGCGGTGCGATCACGGCCACCTGTGCGCCTCCATGGCCCAGTCTTTCCAGTTCCTGCCTCGGAGTATCCCGGAAGTGAGTACTCCCAGTCTAGTACGACCAGTACCAGCAACCCGGACCAAGCTTCCCAATAGTCAGCCTAGTCCTGTTCAGCCTGTTCCCGCTCCCCGCACTAGCCCTAAGGTGCGTGTGCCCAGACTGGCACATCCAGTACCAGCCCCACGCATCAGGCATCTAGTGCGTCAGCCCAGCCTCGCCAGTCTGGTGCCGCCAGAGCTGCCCGCCAGTCAGGAGTCGCCAGAGCTGGCCCGTCTGCGCCGGATCTGCCAGAGCGGCCCGCCGCGCCGGATCTGCCAGAGTGGGCCGCCGCGCCGGATCTGCCAGAGTGGCCCGTCGCGCCGGATCTGCCAGAGTGGCCCGGCGCGCCGGATCTGCCAGAGTGGCCCGCCGCGCAGCCATCGCCGCCCACCAGCCGGGCGCAGCAAGTGTCGTCCGCCAGCCGGGCGCAGTCAGAGACACCCGCCAGTCGGTCGCGGCAAGAATCGCCCGCCAGTCGGGCGAGGTCAGGGGCGCCATTTAAGTGGACTGCGTCAGGGATGGAGCGGAGTCCACGTCCTGCACCTGAGCCGCCTCCCATATAGGTGGGTTGGGGAGGGGGGGTGTAGCACTGTGCCTTCGTTGACGGCAGCCACCCTCCCTTCCCTCCCTTGTTGTTTAGGGGATTTTTTGTTGTTGTTGTTGATGTTTTTTTCTCTGTGTTTTGTGTAGGTGCATTCCGGGGTCTGCACCTTTGAGGGGGGGTACTGTCACGTCCTGACCAGTATAGAGTATATTTGGTTATTGTAGTTTGGTCAGGACGTGGCAGAGGGGAGTTGATGTATGTTTATGGAGTTTGTCACTGGTCTATGTCTGTGGTTCTATGTTTAGTTAATTGGGGTTGGACTCCCAATTGAAGGCATGTGTGTTGAGTTGCCTTTGATTGGGAGTCCTATATAGTAGGGTGTGTTTGTCTTTGTGTTTTGTGGGTAGTTGTATTTTGCACTGCGTTTATTCCGCCTGTAAAACTGTCACTAGTCTTATTTCGTTTTCTTGTTTTCCCCCGTGTTCACATTCTTTTAATAAATTAAGATGATGAGCACTAACTCCTCTGCGTATTGGTCCACCTTCTCCGACGACGATTTCGGTATATAGTCTGACGACGAAGAAATCCGTGACACTTGACAAGAGGAGAACCTGATGATGCAATAACCAATTTCGATATTGTACCTTGTGCATTCTACTGGTATAACTTAACGATATAACGAGGGTGCACCCCACAGTTTGGGAACAACTGCACTAAAACATATAAAAGAAGCTCAGAGTTGAGAAGAAAACAGAGTATCTCAGTTGGTGGAGGCTCTCTAGAATTAGAATCAGAAAACTTTATTGACTTCTTCTGTATTGTTCAAGTCTTCCTCCCTCTTGCTCTCCATGCCTGTCAGAATGGTTAACTCCTCTACCATCTGTCTGTTTCTCAATCTTTAGCTGAACGGTCTTCACCAGACCTGAACACTATGGTATCGTAGATGGACTTCAGCCAATCATAATGGACCTTATGTCTGCTGAACCAATTAGGGCTGAGTGTCACACATACAGCAGCTGGGAGAGGAGAGGAGGTGTCAGAGGGGGACAGGAGAGGATAGGAGAGGAGAAGAGGAGGAAAGGTGTGACGGGGGGACAGATGAGAGGAGAGGAGAGGGAGGAGAGGGAGGAGGGAGAGGAGAGGAGAGGAGAGGAGAGGAGAGGAGAGGAGAGGAGAGGAGAGGAGAGGAGAGGAGAGGAGAGGAGAGGAGAGGAAGAGAAGAGGAGAGGAGAGGAATGGAAAAAGGAGAGGAGAGGAAGAGGAGAGGAAATGAAGGTGTATTGTCTTTAATCAGTCTCTGATGGAAGCATTAGCAACTAAGAGCCTTCTATAGCTCACAGATTATACATCCTGGGTCAGAAGAGGTGAGGAGAGGATGGGAGGAAGGAGAGAGGAGAGGGATGGATGAGATAGAGACAAAATAGATGGAAAATGAGAGGACAGAAGATGGGAGCAGAAGTGTCAGATAGGAGCGGAAGGGTAGAGGAGAGGATTTGAAAGTGTCTTTTACGAGTCTCAAAAGAGACCGATGGAAGCATTAGAAGATCATGGGTCATACAAGTTGATATTTAAACCAGCGTAGCGGATGTAAGTAAGAGTCACGCTCTCGTGATGAGGTAGCTCTGCCTGCCCTGCATCTGAGATCAGTGTCAACATTCTTGGCTTGATGGTAAAGACGTTTAGGTTTCTCCCCACATGAAATGACATTCAACTGTCTAAACTGTTGTGACGATCTTTCTTAGCCACTTCAGTCAATGTATTTCTGTCAGTCACTTTGTTTCGTTGTTTTTCCGTTACTGTAAAGAGGGAGGCGATGGTCCCAGAGGGATATGTCATGTTTCTGGATGGTTCCAGAGGGATATGTCATGTTTCTGGATGGTCCCAGAGGGATATGTCATGTTTCTGGATGGTTCCAGAGGGATATGTCATGTTTCTGGATGGTTCCAGAGGGATATGTCATGTTTCTGGATGGTTCCAGAGGGATATGTCATGTTTCTGGATGGTTCCAGAGGGATATGTCATGTTTCTGGATGGTTCCAGAGGGATATGTCATGTTTCTGGAGGGTTCCAGAGGGATATGTCCTGTTTCTGGATGGTTCCAGAGGGATATGTCATGTTTCTGGATGGTTCCAGAGGGATATGTCATGTTTCTGGATGGTTCCAGAGGGATATGTCATGTTTCTGGATGGTTCCAGAGGGATATGTCATGTTTCTGGATGGTTCCAGAGGGATATGTCATGTTTCTGGATGGTTCCAGAGGGATATGTCATGTTTCTGGAGGGTTCCAGAGGGATATGTCATGTTTCTGGATGGTTCCAGAGGGATATGTCATGTTTCTGGATGGTCCCAGAGGGATATGTCATGTTTCTGGATGGTTCCAGAGGGATATGTCATGTTTCTGGATGGTTCCAGAGGGATATGTCATGTTTCTGGATGGTTCCAGAGGGATATGTCATGTTTCTGGATGGTTCCAGAGGGATATGTCATGTTTCTGGATGGTTCCAGAGGGATATGTCATGTTTCTGGATGGTTCCAGAGGGATATATCATGTTTCTGGATGGTTCCAGAGGGATATGTCATGTTTCTGGATGGTTCCAGAGGTATATATCATGTTTCTGGATGGTTCCAGAGGGATATGTCATGTTTCTGGATGGTTCCAGAGGTATATATCATGTCCAGAGGGATATGTCATGTTTCTGGATGGTTCCAGAGGTATATATCATGTCCAGAGGTATATATCATGTTTCTGGATGGTTCCAGAGGGATATGTCATGTTTCTGGATGGTTCCAGAGGTATATATCATGTCCAGAGGTATATATCATGTTTCTGGATGGTTCCAGAGGGATATGTCATGTTTCTGGATGGTTCCAGAGGTATATATCATGTCCAGAGGTATATATCATGTTTCTGGATGGTTCCAGAGGGATATGTCATGTTTCTGGATGGTTCCAGAGGTATATATCATGTTTCTGGATGGTTCCAGAGGGATATGTCATATTTCTGGATGGTTCCAGAGGGATATGTCATGTTTCTGGATGGTTCCAGAGGTATATGTCATGTTTCTGGATGGTTCCAGAGGGATATGTCATGTTTCTGGATGGTTCCAGAGGTATATATCATGTTTCTGGATGGTTCCAGAGGGATATGTCATGTTTCTGGATGGTTCCAGAGGAATATGTCATGTTTCTGGATGGTTCCAGAGGGATATGTCATGTTTCTGGATGGTTCCAGAGGTATATATCATGTTTCTGGATGGTTCCAGAGGGATATGTCATGTTTCTGGATGGTTCCAGAGGAATATGTCATGTTTCTAGATGGTTCCAGAGGGATATGTCATGTTTCTGGATGGTTCCAGAGGTAAATATCATGTTTCTGGATGGTTCCAGAGGGATATGTCATGTTTCTGGATGGTTCCAGAGGAATATGTCATGTTTCTAGATGGTTCCAGAGGGATATGTCATGTTTCTGGATGGTTCCAGAGGTAAATATCATGTTTCTGGATGGTTCCAGAGGTATTTGTCATGTTTCTGGATGGTTCCAGAGGTAAATATCATGTTTCTGGATGGTTCCAGAGGGATATGTCATGTTTCTGGATGGTTCCAGAGGGATATGTCATGTTTCTGGAGGGTTCCAGAGGGATATGTCATGTTTCTGGATGGTTCTA
>NC_138301.1:119743012-119758012 GCF_965601325.2 Salmo salar | reverse complement strand
ACAGGATCAGTCAGGAAACAGGATCAGTCAGGAGGACACAGGATCAGTCAGGAGGACACAGGATCAGTCAGGACACAGGATCAGTCAGGACACAGGATCAGTCAGGACACAGGATCAGTCAGGACACAGTATCAGTCAGGAGGACAAAGGATCAGTCAGGAGGACAAAGGATCAGTCAGGACAAAGGATCAGTCAGGACACAGGATCAGTCAGGACACAGGATCAGTCAGGAGGACAAAGGATCAGTCAGGACAAAGGATCAGTCAGGAGGACAAAGGATCAGTCAGGACAAAGGATCAGTCAGGACAAAGGATCAGTCAGGACACAGGATCAGTCAGGAGGACACAGGATCAGTCAGGACACAGGATCAGTCAGGAGGACAAAGGATCAGTCAGGACAAAGGATCAGTCAGGACACAGGATCAGTCAGGACACAGGATCAGTCAGGAGGACACAGGATCAGTCAGGACATCAGGGTGATTTCCAGGAAACACATACCACCAGATACAGCACCTTCCCAATGGATACTGTACATTGTCAACTCCAGGTGAAATGTAATTGGCCATTAGAAGTGAATGAAAGGGGGGCTAGTTCAATATCGTATGGGTATTTATAAAGGTAGACCTGAGTGAGTGTGTTCACGTGTGTGTGCGTGTGTGTGCATGTGTGTGCGTGCGTGTGTGTGTGTGCGTGTGTGTGTGTGTGCGTGTGTGTGTGTGCGTGTGTGTGTGTGTGTGTGTGTGTGTGTGTGTGTGTGTGTGTGTGTGTGTGTGTGTGTGTGTGTGTGTGTGTGTGTGTGCTGGTGAGTTTGTTTCTGTGTGACTGTGTGTAAGTGTACATGTACACGTGTGTGAGTGTGTGTGCACAGTTGCCAGAGATATAGAAACATTGAAAGTTGAGTTTCACCAATGTGACGCTAGGCATGCGAACCGCTGGTGTCTCTGTTAAACATCATAAACTCTCCTAAAGTCAGTCATCTACAACCGTTACTGTATTTACCAAGGTTGGGGTCAATTCAATTTCAAATCCATTACATTCAGGATGTAGGTCTGTACTGAAATTACAATTCCAGGTCATTTCAAAACTTTTCAATTAAGAACATTTTGAATTCGGTTTACAGTCTGAATTGCCTAGAATTGAAATAAAATGTACCTTAAACCTGGTATTTACTTTGATTTGGACAGATACCCCTCCACTGAACCTAAGACCGAATGAAAAGTTCTCTCAACACCTCTGAATTGAGTCGCCCCGTCCAGATTCGTTTTTTGTTGTTGCATTTTCTAGACAGTTGGTAATGGGAGAGCATTAGGAAGGGTGGCTCCATGGATTTAACCCTGGTTTCCTGTGGGTAGAAGCAACCAGTCAGGGAGAATTACCACTAGACCACTGGCTCTGTACATAACACAGCAAATCATTTTGTCCTTTTGATCGTGTTCTACATTTTTCAGAACGTTCATGGAGCAACTAAAGGGGGTTCCGCCAACCCTGGGTTTGAACCCGACAACCCTGTGTTTACAGGGACAGCACACTTCCTCCTCCGCGCCATAAATGAAAGAAAAAAAACGTGCTTCTAAAACTCACCTCACTGTTGATGGATCAATTTGAAGAAAAAAGTTCAACAGCAGGTTGAAACTGAGTGGAAAACATGGTAGTTTTGGATGTTGTTTCTAAGCCACAACACAACTAAATGGACAGCACTTCCTAAGGTGATGATTCATTCAAAACATCCATACATGTTGCTGAGTAACTGCCATTGATTGTGAACTGTATTACTATGCAAACTAGATGGACCGGTTACCTTATGGTCCAAACGTTCTATCCCTGAGTCTGGGAGAGAACGTATAGCCCTAGGCGATGCTGTTGGTTCATTGGTTGTGCAGGGCGGTTTATCCATGGCATGGAGCATAGCCAGATAACATACAGTAGGCAAACTGATATTCCGTTTTTCTGAAATACATTTTCTTCATATCATAAAGTTTATTTTTACCTGACTAAAATCAATAATGGTTTGTTGTGATGGTGTATATTATTAAATCGATTTATTAGACTTGTAAAAAAAATATATAGATGTTCCAAAGGCACGCATCACCGGTTTATATGCAGTTTATATGCAGTTTATATGCAGTTTATATGCAGTTTATATGCAGCTTATATGCAGTTTATATGCAGTTTATATGCAGTTTATATGCAGTTTATATGCAGCTTATATGCAGTTTATATGCAGTTTATATGCAGTTTATATGCAGTTTATATGCAGCTTGTATGCAGTTTATATGCAGTTTATATGCAGTTTATATGCAGTTTATATGCAGCATATATGCAGTTTATATGCAGTTTATATGCAGTTTATATGCAGTTTATATGCAGCTTATATGCAGTTTATATGCAGTTTATATGCAGTTTATATGCAGCTTATATGCAGTTTATATGCAGCTTATATGCAGTTTATATGCAGTTTATATGCAGCTTATATGCAGTTTATATGCAGTTTATATGCAGCTTATATGCAGTTTGTATGCAGTTTATATGCAGTTTATATGCAGTTTGTATGCAGTTTATATGCAGTTTATATGCAGTTTATATGCAGTTTATATGCAGCTTGTATGCAGTTTGTATGCAGCTTATATGCAGTTTATATGCAGTTTATATGCAGTTTATATGCAGTTTATATGCAGCTTGTATGCAGTTTATATGCAGTTTATATGCAGTTTATATGCAGCTTGTATGCAGTTTATATGCAGTTTATATGCAGTTTATATGCAGCTTGTATGCAGTTTATATGCAGCTTGTATGCAGTTTATATGCAGTTTATATGCAGTTTATATGCAGTTTATATGCAGTTTATATGCAGCTTGTATGCAGTTTGTATGCAGCTTATATGCAGTTTATATGCAGTTTATATGCAGTTTATATGCAGTTTGTATGCAGTTTGTATGCAGTTTATATGCAGTTTATATGCAGTTTATATGCAGTTTATATGCAGCTTATATGCAGTTTATATGCAGTTTATATGCAGCTTGTATGCAGTTTGTATGCAGCTTATATGCAGTTTATATGCAGTTTATATGCAGTTTATATGCAGTTTATATGCAGCTTGTATGCAGTTTATATGCAGTTTATATGCAGTTTATATGCAGTTTATATGCAGCTTGTATGCAGTTTATATGCAGTTTATATGCAGTTTATATGCAGTTTATATGCAGCTTGTATGCAGTTTATATGCAGCTTGTATGCAGTTTATATGCAGTTTATATGCAGTTTATATGCAGCTTGTATGCAGTTTATATGCAGCTTGTATGCAGTTTATATGCAGCTTGTATGCAGTTTATATGCAGTTTATATGCAGTTTATATGCAGTTTATATGCAGCTTGTATGCAGTTTATATGCAGTTTATATGCAGTTTATATGCAGCTTGTATGCAGTTTATATGCAGCTTGTATGCAGTTTATATGCAGCTTGTATGCAGTTTATATGCAGCTTGTATGCAGTTTATATGCAGTTTATATGCAGCTTGTATGCAGTTTATATGCAGCTTGTATGCAGTTTATATGCAGTTTATATGCAGTTTATATGCAGCTTGTATGCAGCTTGTATGCAGTTTATATGCAGCTTGTATGCAGTTTATATGCAGTTTATATGCAGTTTATATGCAGTTTATATGCAGCTTGTATGCAGTTTATATGCAGCTTGTATGCAGTTTATATGCAGCTTGTATGCAGTTTATATGCAGCTTGTATGCAGTTTATATGCAGCTTGTATGCAGTTTATATGCAGCTTGTATGCAGTTTATATGCAGCTTGTATGCAGTTTATATGCAGCTTATATGCAGTTTATATGCAGCTTGTATGCAGTTTATATGCAGCTTGTATGCAGTTTATATGCAGCTTGTATGCAGTTTATATGCAGTTTATATGCAGCTGGTATGCAGTTTATATGCAGCTTGTATGCAGTTTATATGCAGCTTGTATGCAGTTTATATGCAGCTTGTATGCAATTTATATGCAGCTTGTATGCAGTTTATATGCAGTTTATATGCAGTTTATATGCAGTTTATATGCAGCTTGTATGCAGCTTGTATGCAGTTTATATGCAGCTTGTATGCAGTTTATATGCAGTTTATATGCAGTTTATATGCAGCTTATATGCAGTTTATATGCAGTTTATATGCAGCTTGTATGCAGTTTATATGCAGCTTGTATGCAGTTTATATGCAGCTTATATGCAGTTTATATGCAGCTTGTATGCAGTTTATATGCAGCTTGTATGCAGTTTATATGCAGTTTATATGCAGCTTGTATGCAGTTTATATGCAGTTTATATGCAGCTTGTATGCAGTTTATATGCAGCTTGTATGCAGTTTATATGCAGTTTATATGCAGTTTATATGCAGCTTGTATGCAGTTTATATGCAGCTTGTATGCAGTTTATATACAGCTTGTATGCAGTTTATATGCAGTTTATATGCAGTTTATATGCAGTTTATATGCAGCTTGTATGCAGCTTATATGCAGTTTATATGCAGCTTGTATGCAGTTTATATGCAGTTTATATGCAGTTTATATGCAGTTTATATGCAGCTTGTATGCAGTTTATATGCAGCTTGTATGCAGTTTATATGCAGCTTGTATGCAGTTTATATGCAGCTTGTATGCAGTTTATATGCAGCTTGTATGCAGTTTATATGCAGCTTGTATGCAGTTTATATACAGCTTGTATGCAGTTTATATGCAGTTTATATGCAGTTTATATGCAGTTTATATGCAGCTTGTATGCAGTTTATATGCAGCTTGTATGCAGTTTATATGCAGCTTGTATGCAGTTTATATGCAGCTTGTATGCAGTTTATATGCAGCTTGTATGCAGTTTATATGCAGCTTGTATGCAGTTTATATGCAGCTTGTATGCAGTTTATATGCAGCTTATATGCAGTTTATATGCAGCTTGTATGCAGTTTATATGCAGCTTGTATGCAGTTTATATGCAGCTTGTATGCAGTTTATATGCAGTTTATATGCAGCTGGTATGCAGTTTATATGCAGCTTGTATGCAGTTTATATGCAGCTTGTATGCAGTTTATATGCAGCTTGTATGCAATTTATATGCAGCTTGTATGCAGTTTATATGCAGTTTATATGCAGTTTATATGCAGTTTATATGCAGCTTGTATGCAGCTTGTATGCAGTTTATATGCAGCTTGTATGCAGTTTATATGCAGTTTATATGCAGTTTATATGCAGCTTATATGCAGTTTATATGCAGTTTATATGCAGCTTGTATGCAGTTTATATGCAGCTTGTATGCAGTTTATATGCAGCTTATATGCAGTTTATATGCAGCTTGTATGCAGTTTATATGCAGCTTGTATGCAGTTTATATGCAGTTTATATGCAGCTTGTATGCAGTTTATATGCAGTTTATATGCAGCTTGTATGCAGTTTATATGCAGCTTGTATGCAGTTTATATGCAGTTTATATGCAGTTTATATGCAGCTTGTATGCAGTTTATATGCAGCTTGTATGCAGTTTATATACAGCTTGTATGCAGTTTATATGCAGTTTATATGCAGTTTATATGCAGTTTATATGCAGCTTGTATGCAGCTTATATGCAGTTTATATGCAGCTTGTATGCAGTTTATATGCAGTTTATATGCAGTTTATATGCAGTTTATATGCAGCTTGTATGCAGTTTATATGCAGCTTGTATGCAGTTTATATGCAGCTTGTATGCAGTTTATATGCAGCTTGTATGCAGTTTATATGCAGCTTGTATGCAGTTTATATGCAGCTTGTATGCAGTTTATATACAGCTTGTATGCAGTTTATATGCAGTTTATATGCAGTTTATATGCAGTTTATATGCAGTTTATATGCAGCTTGTATGCAGTTTATATGCAGTTTATATGCAGTTTATATGCAGTTTATATGCAGCTTGTATGCAGTTTATATGCAGCTTGTATGCAGTTTATATGCAGCTTGTATGCAGTTTATATACAGCTTGTATGCAGTTTATATGCAGTTTATATGCAGTTTATATGCAGTTTATATGCAGCTTGTATGCAGCTTATATGCAGTTTATATGCAGCTTGTATGCAGTTTATATGCAGTTTATATGCAGTTTATATGCAGTTTATATGCAGCTTGTATGCAGTTTATATGCAGCTTGTATGCAGTTTATATGCAGCTTGTATGCAGTTTATATGCAGCTTGTATGCAGTTTATATGCAGCTTGTATGCAGTTTATATGCAGCTTGTATGCAGTTTATATGCAGTTTATATGCAGTTTATATGCAGCTTGTATGCAGTTTATATGCAGCTTGTATGCAGTTTATATGCAGCTTGTATGCAGTTTATATGCAGCTTGTATGCAGTTTATATGCAGTTTATATGCAGTTTATATGCAGCTTGTATGCGTGGAGGCCTGGTGTAACGTTCGTCGTATGGAGTGGACCAAACTGCAGCGGGTATATTGAACATTTTCTTTTATTTGAAGGAAAAACAACAAAACAAACGACGAAAACAGTCCCGTAAGGTGCTCAGACTATACAAGGAACAACCACCCACAAAACACAAGAGAAAACTAACCCACTTAAATATTGCCTCCAATTAGAGGCAACGACAACCAGCTGCATCTAAATGGTAGGTCGTTCCAAAACCCCAACATAGAAATAGAAAAAACTAGATCAACACATAGAAATAGAAAATATAGAACATAAACCAAAAACCCCGAAACACACTAAACAAACACTCCCTGCCACGCCCTGACCAAACTACAATAACAAACAACCCCTTAACTGGTCAGGACGTGACACCTGGAGATGTTAATTAACGGTCAACAATATTTTCCAGCTGACAAAGTTTTATGCCATAGCCCTAGTCAGGTCTCCCTTTATTAAAACACATTCTCAATGGGATCTCCTGGTCAGAAAGGTTATATAGGGGTCAGGTCTCCCTTTAAAACACATTCTCAATGGGATCTCCTGGTCAGAAAGGTTATATAGGGGTCAGGTCTCCCTTTAAAACACATTCTCAATGGGATCTCCTGGTCAGAAAGGTTATCCTCTTAGAGGCCCCTTCCCGCTCGGATCCCATTAGCGGGATGGATTTGACAACAGCCAGTGAAATAGCAGAGCGCCAAATTCAAAACAACAGAAATCTCATAATTAAAATTTCTCACACATACAAGTATTATACACCATTTTAAAGATAAGATTCTCATTAATCCAACCACAGTGTCTGATTTCAAAAAGGCTTTACGGCGAAAGCAAAACATTAGATTATGTTAGGACAGCACCTAAACAAGAAAAGCCAAACAGCCATTTTCCACGCAAGGAGAGGCGTCACAAAAACCAGAAATACAGCTAAAATTAATCACTAACCTTTGATGATCTTCATCAGATGGCACTCATAGGACTTCATGTTATACAATACATGTATGTTTTGTTCGATGAAGTTTATATTTATATCCAAAAATCTCAGTTTACATTGGGGCGTTATGTTCAGTAATGTTTTGCCTCCAAATCCTCCGGTGATTTTGCAGAGATCCACATCAATTTACAGAAATACTCATCATAAATGTTGATGAAAATACAAGTGTTATACATGGAACTTTAGATAAACTTCTCCTTAACCTGTTAGGGCTAGGGGGCAGTATTGAGACGGCTGGATAAAAAACGTACCCGATTTAATCTGGTTACTACTCCTGCCCAGTAACTAGAATATGCATATAATTATTGGCTTTGGATAGAAAACACCCTAAAGTTTCTAAAACTGTTTGAATGGTGTCTGTGAGTATAACAGAACTCATATGGCAGGCAAAAACCTGAGAAGATTCCAAACAGGAAGTACCCTCTCTGACAAGTTGTTGTTCATCTTGGCTCTTTTTATTGAAGACTGAGGATCTTTGCCGTAACGTGACACTTCCTACGGCTCCCATAGGCTCTCAGAACCCGGGAAAAAGCTGAATGATATCGAGGCAGGCTCTGGCTGAAACACATTATCGCGTTTGGATAGTGGCTGGTCAGAGGACTCTGAGACTCACGCTCGTGCACGAGGGCACGAGATGTATTTATTTTCTCTCTCTTTGTACGTATACAGGCTTTCCCGGTCAGAATATTATCACTTTTTTACGAGAAAAATTGCATAAAAATGTATTTTAAACAGCGGTTGACATGCTTCGAAGTACGGTAATGGAATATTTAGATTTCTTTTGTCACGAAATGCGCCATGCTCGTCACCCTTATTTACCCTTTCGGATAGTGTCTTGAACGCACGAACAAAATGCCGCTATTTGGATATAACAATGGATTATTTGGGACCAAACCAACATTTGTTATTGAAGTAGAAGTCCTGGGAGTGCATTCTGACGAAGAACAGCAAAGGTAATAACATTTTTCTTATAGTAAATCTGACTTTGGTGAGTGCTAAACTTGCTGGGTGTCTAAATAGCTAGCCCTGTGATGCCGGGCTATCTACTGAGAATATTGCAAAATGTGCTTTCACCGAAAAGCTATTTTAAAATCGGACATATCGAGTGCATAGAGGAGTTCTGTATCTATAATTCTTAAAATTATTGTTATGTTTTTTGTGAACGTTTATCGTGAGTAATTTAGTAAATTCACCGGAAGTGTTCGGTGGGAATGCTAGTCACATGCTAGTCACATGCTAATGTAAAAAGCTGGTTTTTGATATAAATATGAACTTGATTGAACAAAACATGCATGTATTGTATAACATAATGTCCTAGGATTGTCATCTGATGAAGATCATCAAAGGTTAGTGCTGCATTTAGCTGTGGTTTGGGTTTATGTGACATTATATGCTAGCTTGAAAAATGGGTGTCTGATTATTTCTGGCTGGGTACTCTGCTGACATAATCTAATGTTTTGCTTTCATTGTAAAGCCTTTTTGAAATCGGACAGTGTGGTTAGATTACCGAGAGTCTTGTCTTTAAAATGATGTAAAATAGTCATATGTTTGGGAAATTTAAGTAATAGCATTTCTAAGGTATTTGAATAACGCGCCACGGGATTCAACTGGCTGTTGAGTAGCAAGCGTCCCACCTACCCATAGAGGTTAATGCAACCGCTGTGTCAGATTTCAAAAAAGCTTCACGGCAAAAGCACACACTTGCAATAATCTGAGTACGGCGCTCAGACAACAACAACAAGCCAAACAGAAACCCGCCATTTTGGAGTCAACAAAACTCAGAAATAGTATGATAAATATTCACTTACCTTTGATGATCTTCATCAGAATCCACTCCCAGGAATCCCAGTTCAACAATAAATGTTCGTTTTGTTCGATAAACTTCATCTTTATGTCCAAATACCTCCATTTTGTTTGCGTGTTAGGTTCACTATTCCAGGCGCACGCTTGCTAACTCCAGACAAAAACTCAAAAAAGTTATACTACAGTTTGTAGAATCATGTCAAACGATGTATCGAATCAATCTTTAGGTTGTTTTTAACATAAATCTTCAATAAAATTCCAACCGGACGATTCCTTTCTCTTTAGGAATGAAGATGAAGTCAGCTCGCTCCCAAGGCGTGTGACTGAACTCGTGCCTTATTCTGGGACACCTGGTTCCAGAAGCTCTTGTTCGCTCCCTACTAACAGTAAAAGCCTGAAACAACGTTCTAAAGACTGTTGATATCTAGTGGAAGCCTTAGGAAGTGCAACATGACCCCGTTAACACTACAAATTGGATAGGGATTCACTTGAAAAACTATAAGCCTCAGATTTCCCACTTCCTGGTTGGATTTTTCTCAGGTTTTTGCCTGCCATATGAGTTCTGTTATACTCACAGACATCATTCAAACAGTTTTAGAAACTTCAGAGTGTTTTTTTTTATCCAAATCTACTAATAATATGCATATCCTACCTTCAGAGCCTGAGTAGCAGGCAGTTTACTCTGGGCACGTTTTTCATCCGGACGTGAAAATACTGCCCCCTATCCAAAAGAGGATTTATATAGGGGTCAGGTCTCCCTTTAAAACACATTCTCAATGGGATCTACTGATCAGAAAGGTTATATAGGGGTCAGGTCTCCCTTTAAAACACATTCTCAATGGGATCTACTGATCAGAAAGGTTATATAGGGGTCAGGTCTCCCTTTAAAACACATTCTCAATGGGATCTACTGGACAGAAAGGTTATATAGGGGTCAGGTCTCCCTTTAAAACACATTCTCAATGGGATCTACTGGTCAGAAAGGTTGAGGGAAAAGGGAAGGGAATGAGCGAGGTTTTAGAATGTGTGTGTGTGTGTGTGTGTGTGTGTGTGTGTGTGTGTGTGTGTGTGTGTGTGTGTGTGTGTGTGTGTGTGTGTGTGTGTGTGTGTGTGTGTGTGTCACTTCGGGGGAACTGAGGGCCTCTGCGAAAGAGGAAGTGAGAGGTTTATATCCAGCCATTCCTGGAGGACAATAGATTGAATGGAAAAATGATTATTTATTATTAAAATCCTCTATTAAACCTTTGGATCCAGTCTAGGACCCCCCAACACCCCCCGCCCCCCCACCCCCCACCCCCTCCCACACACACACACCCTATCCCCCTGTCCTATCAGCACCCCCCCACCAACACACCCACACACACACACACACACACACACACACACACACACACACACACACACACACACACACACACACACACACACACACACACACACACACAGACACACCCACCCTATCCTCCTCTCGGCTTGGAGGAGTGTGTGACGTCACCTCATCCCGTTTCCTAGGAAGGAAGCATGAATCAGATAATAGGGACGGACACCTGCACAGACAGACAGACAGACAGACAGACAGACAGACAGACAGACAGACAGACAGACAGACAGACAGACAGACAGACAGACAGACAGACAGACAGACAGACAGACAGACAGACAGACAGACAGACAGACAGACAGACAGACAGACAGACAGACAGACAGACAGACAGACAGACAGACAGACAGACAGACAGATAGTGTGTGTGTGTGTGTGTGTGTGTGTGTGTGTGTGTGTGTGTGTGTGTGTGTGTGTGTGTGTGTGTGTGTGTGTGTGTGTGTGTGTGTGTGTGTGTGTGTGTGTGTGTGTGTGTGTGTGTGGTGTGGGTGTGTGTGCGTGTACCTATGTGCGTGTGTGTGAGTGGATTGTAACTTGGTGTTTTCCAGCCAACAGACAGGACCCTCCATTACCTCCAAACGAGGCATTTCCCAATGACATCATAGGCTGTCAGCTGCAACCACTGCCATTGGCTAATACAGATTCTACAGGAGAGGTCAGCCTGTCCAGAAATATCCAGGAGAACAGGAGAACCAGAGTGTAAAACAGGAGAACAGGGGAACCAAGCTTGACCAGACAGTAGACAGGAGAGAGCTGGGCTTGACCAGACAGTAGACAGGAGAGAGCAGGGCTTGACCAGACAGTAGACAGGAGAGAGCTGGGCTTGACCAGACAGTAGACAGGAGAGAGCTGGGCTTGACCAGACAGTAGACAGGAGAGAGCTGGGCTTGACCAGACAGTAGACAGGAGAGAGCTGGGCTTGACCAGACAGTAGACAGGAGAGAGCTGGGCTTGACCAGACAGTAGACAGGAGAGAGCAGGGCTTGACCAGACAGTAGACAGGAGAGAGCAGGGCTTGACCAGACAGTAGACAGGAGAGAGCTGGGCTTGACCAGACAGTAGACAGGACAGCTAGGCTTGACCAGACAGTAGACAGGAGAGAGCTGGGGACCAGAGTGACGGGAGAGCAGGGTGACCAGACAGTAGACAGGAGAGAGCAGGGCTTGACCAGACAGTAGACAGGGAGAGAGCAGGGCTTGACCAGACAGTAGACAGGAGAGAGCTGGGCTTGACCAGACAGTAGACAGGAGAGAGCAGGGCTTGACCAGACAGTAGACAGGAGAGAGCAGGGCTTGACCAGACAGTAGACAGGAGAGAGCTGGGCTTGACCAGACAGTAGACAGGACAGCTAGGCTTGACCAGACAGTAGACAGGAGAGAGCAGGGCTTGACCAGACAGTAGACAGGAGAGAGCAGGGCTTGACCAGACAGTAGACAGGAGAGAGCTGGGCTTGACCAGACAGTAGACAGGAGAGAGCAGGGCTTGACCAGACAGTAGACAGGAGAGAGCTGGGCTTGACCAGACAGTAGACAGGAGAGAGCTGGGCTTGACCAGACAGTAGACAGGAGAGAGCAGGGCTTGACCAGACAGTAGACAGGAGAGAGCAGGGCTTGATCAGACAGTAGACAGGAGAGAGCTGGGCTTGACCAGACAGTAGACAGGAGAGAGCTGGGCTTGACCAGACAGTAGACAGGAGAGAGCTGGGCTTGACCAGACAGTAGACAGGAGAGAGCTGGGCTTGACCAGACAGTAGACAGGAGAGAGCAGGGCTTGACCAGACAGTAGACAGGAGAGAGCAGGGCTTGACCAGACAGTAGACAGGAGAGAGCTGGGCTTGACCAGACAGTAGACAGGGGAGAGCTGGGCTTGACCAGACAGTAGACAGGAGAGAGCAGGGCTTGACCAGACAGTAGACAGGAGAGAGCAGGGCTTGACCAGACAGTAGACAGGAGAGAGCAGGGCTTGACCAGACAGTAGACAGGAGAGAGCAGGGCTTGACCAGACAGTAGACAGGAGAGAGCTGGGCTTGGCCAGACAGTAGACAGGAGAGAGCAGGGCTTGACCAGACAGTAGGCAGGAGAGAGCAGGGCTTGACCAGACAGTAGACAGGAGAGAGCTGGGCTTGACCAGACAGTAGACAGGAGAGAGCTGGGCTTGGCCAGACAGTAGACAGGAGAGAGCAGGGCTTGACCAGACAGTAGACAGGAGAGAGCTGGGCTTGACCAGACAGTAGACAGGAGAGAGCTGGGCTTGACCAGACAGTAGACAGGACAGCTAGGCTTGACCAGACAGTAGACAGGAGAGAGCTGGGCTTGACCAGACAGTAGACAGGAGAGAGCTGGGCTTGGCCAGACAGTAGACAGGAGAGAGCTGGGCTTGACCAGACAGTAGATAGGAGAGAGCAGGGCTTGACCAGACAGTAGACAGGAGAGAGCTGGGCTTGACCAGACAGTAGACAGGAGAGAGCTGGGCTTGACCAGACAGTAGACAGGAGAGAGCAGGGCTTGACCAGACAGTAGACAGGAGAGAGCTGGGCTTGACCAGACAGTAGGCAGGACAGCTAGGCTTGACCAGACAGTAGACAGGAGAGAGCTGGGCTTGACCAGACAGTAGACAGGAGACAGCTGGGCTTGACCAGACAGTAGACAGGAGAGAGCTGGGCTTGACCAGACAGTAGACAGGACAGCTAGGCTTGACCAGACATTAGACAGGAGAGAGATGGGCTTGACCAGACAGTAGACAGGAGAGAGTTGGGCTTGACCAGACAGTAGACAGGAGAGAGCAGGGCTTGACCAGACAGTAGACAGGAGAGAGATGGGCTTGACCAGACAGTAGACAGGAGAGAGATGGGCTTGACCAGACAGTAGACAGGAGAGAGCAGGGCTTGACCAGACAGTAGACAGGAGAGAGCTGGGCTTGACCAGACAGTAGACAGGAGAGAGCAGGGCTTGACCAGACAGTAGACAGGAGAGAGATGGGCTTGACCAGACAGTAGACAGGAGAGAGCAGGGCTTGACCAGACAGTAGACAGGAGAGAGCTGGGCTTGACCAGACAGTATACTTGGATTAGCTAACACAACGTGCCATTGGAACACAGGAGTGATGGTTGCTGATAATGGGCCTAAAAATCAGCCGTTTACAGCTACAAAAGTAATTTACAACATTAACAATGTCTACACTGTATTTCTGATCAATTTGCACAAAAAAATAATAATCTATGTTTCTATGATTTGTGATGTAAACAGGTTATATTATAATGATGTGTGATGTAAACAGGTTATATTATAATGATGTGTGATGTAAACAGGTTATATTATAATGATGTGTGATGTAAACAGGTTATATTATAATGATGTGTGATGTAAACAGGTTATATTATAATGATGTGTGATGTAAACAGGTTATATTATAATGATGTGTGATGTAAACAGGTTATATTATAATGATGTGTGATGTAAACAGGTTATATTATAATGATGTGTGATGTAAACAGGTTATATTATAATGATGTGTGATGTAAACAGGTTATATTATAATGATATGTGATGTGAAAAGTATCTCATGTTTTGGTTTATGGTCTCATGTTGTAATTAATGGGGTCCTATATCTATGGCTCTGAGAGCCAGCTAATCAATCAAATGACAGTCCCAATGGTAATCATTATTAACACAACGATCAGCTGACTCGGATGCAACTCAGGGAAAGGCACGCGCTCCTTTGTCTGAATTTAAACGGAGAAACCACTTCCGTTCAGCGGAGCTGGGGGGCACCAAACCCCAATATTTTCTCACTCTTTCCTTTCTCAGCTCTCTCGCTCTTTCTCTGCTCTACTATCTTACCCTCGCTCCCCCCTTTTGTGTAGCTTCCCACGTGTCGAATAAATTAGCAACCCAAATTGGAGGAAAAAGGAGGAGGAGAGGGAGAAGAGAAGAGAGAGGGAGGGATTTGAGCCTGGTGTCGGTGTACGGTTTCATTCGGAGGTGCCACTACTGCGGTGTCCTCTGAGCGCGCGAGCTCTGTTCCGTTGGATGCTGAGAGAGCGAGAGAGGGAGAGAGATAGGGAAACATATGTTACCCATGCCAATAAAGCCCTTAAAATATAATTCAAATGAAATTGAATTGAGAGAAAGAGCAAAGAGAGAGAGAGAGAGAGAGAGAGAGAGAGAGAGAGAGAGAGAGAGAGCGAAGAGCCGACTGTGGGGTACAGAAGCGTAGTTCTCACCACTAAGCTAACAGCTGAGACTGAACTGAAGAGAGGAGAGGAACCATATTCTGACTGAGAAAACCAGCTCACCTCACCTGCCGCTGGAGAAGAAGAACGGAATGCTATCTCTTTCTGGAGATGTAACCTAATCAGCAGCGCTAAAGGGATATACAGCCTAATCACTG
>NC_138301.1:119715512-119728012 GCF_965601325.2 Salmo salar | reverse complement strand
TAGCCTGTCTCTCTGATGGTGTGTTGTCTCTAGCCTGTCTCTCTGATGGTGTGTTGTGTCTCTAGCCTGTCTCTCTGATGGTGTGCTGTCTCTAGCCTGTCTCTCTGATGGTGTGTTGTCTCTAGCCTGTCTCTCTGATGGTGTGTTGTCTCTAGCCTGTCTCTCTGATGGTGTGTTGTCTCTAGCCTGTCTCTCTGATGGTGTGTTGTGTCTCTAGCCTGTCTCTCTGATGGTGTGCTGTCTCTAGCCTGTCTCTCTGATGGTGTGTTGTGTCTCTAGCCTGTCTCTCTGATGGTGTGTTGTCTCTAGCCTGTCTCTCTGATGGTGTGTTGTCTCTAGCCTGTCTCTCTGATGGTGTGTTGTCTCTAGCCTGTCTCTCTGATGGTGTGTTGTCTCTAGCCTGTCTCTCTGATGGTGTGTGTGTCTCTAGCCTGTCTCTCTGATGGTGTGTTGTGTCTCTAGCCTGTCTCTCTGATGGTGTGTGTGTCTCTAGCCTGTCTCTCTGATGGTGTGTTGTCTCTAGCCTGTCTCTCTGATGGTGTGTTGTCTCTAGCCTGTCTCTCTGATGGTGTGTTGTGTCTCTAGCCTGTCTCTCTGATGGTGTGTTGTCTCTAGCCTGTCTCTCTGATGGTGTGTTGTCTCTAGCCTGTCTCTCTGATGGTGTGTTGTCTCTAGCCTGTCTCTCTGATGGTGTGTGTGTCTCTAGCCTGTCTCTCTGATGGTGTGTTGTGTCTCTAGCCTGTCTCTCTGATGGTGTGCTGTCTCTAGCCTGTCTCTCTGATGGTGTGCTGTCTCTAGCCTGTCTCTCTGATGGTGTGCTGTCTCTAGCCTGTCTCTCTGATGGTGTGTTGTGTCTCTAGCCTGTCTCTCTGATGGTGTGCTGTCTCTAGCCTGTCTCTCTGATGGTGTGTTGTGTCTCTAGCCTGTCTCTCTGATGGTGTGTTGTCTCTAGCCTGTCTCTCTGATGGTGTGTTGTGTCTCTAGCCTGTCTCTCTGATGGTGTGTGTGTCTCTAGCCTGTCTCTCTGATGGTGTGTTGTCTCTAGCCTGTCTCTCTGATGGTGTGTTGTCTCTAGCCTGTCTCTCTGATGGTGTGTTGTCTCTAGCCTGTCTCTCTGATGGTGTGTGTGTCTCTAGCCTGTCTCTCTGATGGTGTGTTGTCTCTAGCCTGTCTCTCTGATGGTGTGTTGTGTCTCTAGCCTGTCTCTCTGATGGTGTGCTGTCTCTAGCCTGTCTCTCTGATGGTGTGTTGTCTCTAGCCTGTCTCTCTGATGGTGTGTTGTCTCTAGCCTGTCTCTCTGATGGTGTGTGTGTCTCTAGCCTGTCTCTCTGATGGTGTGTTGTCTCTAGCCTGTCTCTCTGATGGTGTGTTGTCTCTAGCCTGTCTCTCTGATGGTGTGTTGTCTCTAGCCTGTCTCTCTGATGGTGTGTTGTGTCTCTAGCCTGTCTCTCTGATGGTGTGTTGTCTCTAGCCTGTCTCTCTGATGGTGTGTTGTCTCTAGCCTGTCTCTCTGATGGTGTGTTGTCTCTAGCCTGTCTCTCTGATGGTGTGTTGTCTCTAGCCTGTCTCTCTGATGGTGTGTGTGTCTCTAGCCTGTCTCTCTGATGGTGTGTTGTCTCTAGCCTGTCTCTCTGATGGTGTGTTGTCTCTAGCCTGTCTCTCTGATGGTGTGTTGTCTCTAGCCTGTCTCTCTGATGGTGTGTTGTCTCTAGCCTGTCTCTCTGATGGTGTGTTGTGTCTCTAGCCTGTCTCTCTGATGGTGTGTTGTGTCTCTAGCCTGTCTCTCTGATGGTGTGTTGTGTCTCTAGCCTGTCTCTCTGATGGTGTGTTGTCTCTAGCCTGTCTCTCTGATGGTGTGTGTGTCTCTAGCCTGTCTCTCTGATGGTGTGTTGTCTCTAGCCTGTCTCTCTGATGGTGTGTTGTGTCTCTAGCCTGTCTCTCTGATGGTGTGTGTGTCTCTAGCCTGTCTCTCTGATGGTGTGCTGTCTCTAGCCTGTCTCTCTGATGGTGTTGTGTCTCTAGCCTGTCTCTCTGATGGTGTGCTGTCTCTAGCCTGTCTCTCTGATGGTGTGTTGTGTCTCTAGCCTGTCTCTCTGATGGTGTGCTGTCTCTAGCCTGTCTCTCTGATGGTGTGTTGTCTCTAGCCTGTCTCTCTGATGGTGTGTTGTCTCTAGCCTGTCTCTCTGATGGTGTGTTGTGTCTCTAGCCTGTCTCTCTGATGGTGTGTGTGTCTCTAGCCTGTCTCTCTGATGGTGTGTGTGTCTCTAGCCTGTCTCTCTGATGGTGTGTTGTGTCTCTAGCCTGTCTCTCTGATGGTGTGTTGTCTCTAGCCTGTCTCTCTGATGGTGTGTTGTCTCTAGCCTGTCTCTCTGATGGTGTGTTGTCTCTAGCCTGTCTCTCTGATGGTGTGTTGTCTCTAGCCTGTCTCTCTGATGGTGTGTTGTCTCTAGCCTGTCTCTCTGATGGTGTGTTGTCTCTAGCCTGTCTCTCTGATGGTGTGTTGTGTCTCTAGCCTGTCTCTCTGATGGTGTGTTGTCTGTAGCCTGTCTCTCTGATGGTGTGTGTTGTCTCTAGCCTGTCTCTCTGATGGTGTGTTGTGTCTCTAGCCTGTCTCTCTGATGGTGTGTTGTCTCTAGCCTGTCTCTCTGATGGTGTGTTGTCTCTAGCCTGTCTCTCTGATGGTGTGTTGTCTCTAGCCTGTCTCTCTGATGGTGTGTTGTGTCTCTAGCCTGTCTCTCTGATGGTGTGTTGTGTCTCTAGCCTGTCTCTCTGATGGTGTGTTGTGTCTCTAGCCTGTCTCTCTGATGGTGTGCTGTCTCTAGCCTGTCTCTCTGATGGTGTGCTGTCTCTAGCCTGTCTCTCTGATGGTGTGTTGTGTCTCTAGCCTGTCTCTCTGATGGTGTGTGGTCTCTAGCCTGTCTCTCTGATGGTGTTGTGTCTCTAGCCTGTCTCTCTGATGGTGTGTTGTGTCTCTAGCCTGTCTCTCTGATGGTGTGTTGTCTCTAGCCTGTCTCTCTGATGGTGTGTTGTGTCTCTAGCCTGTCTCTCTGATGGTGTGCTGTCTCTAGCCTGTCTATCTGATGGTGTTGTGTCTCTAGCCTGTCTCTCTGATGGTGTGCTGTCTCTAGCCTGTCTCTCTGATGGTGTGTTGTGTCTCTAGCCTGTCTCTCTGATGGTGTGCTGTCTCTAGCCTGTCTCTCTGATGGTGTGTTGTCTCTAGCCTGTCTCTCTGATGGTGTGTTGTCTCTAGTCTGTCTCTCTGATGGTGTGTTGTGTCTCTAGCCTGTCTCTCTGATGGTGTTGTGTCTCTAGCCTGTCTCTCTAATGGTGTGTTGTGTCTCTAGCCTGTCTCTCTGATGGTGTGTTGTCTCTAGCCTGTCTCTCTGATGGTGTGTTGTCTCTAGCCTGTCTCTCTGATGGTGTGTTGTGTCTCTAGCCTGTCTCTCTGATGGTGTTGTGTCTCTAGCCTGTCTCTCTGATGGTGTGTTGTGTCTCTAGCCTGTCTCTCTGATGGTGTGTTGTGTCTCTAGCCTGTCTCTCTGATGGTGTGTTGTGTCTCTAGCCTGTCTCTCTGATGGTGTGTTGTGTCTCTAGCCTGTCTCTCTGATGGTGTGTTGTGTCTGTAGCCTGTCTCTCTGATGGTGTGTTATGTCTGTAGCCTGTCTCTCTGATGGTGTGTTGTGTCTCTAGCCTGTCTCTCTGATGGTGTGCTGTCTCTAGCCTGTCTCTCTGATGGTGTGTTGTGTCTCTAGCCTGTCTCTCTGATGGTGTGTTGTCTCTAGCCTGTCTCTCTGATGGTGTGTGTGTCTCTAGCCTGTCTCTCTGATGGTGTGTTGTGTCTCTAGCCTGTCTCTCTGATGGTGTGTTGTCTCTAGCCTGTCTCTCTGATGGTGTGCTGTCTCTAGCCTGTCTCTCTGATGGTGTGCTGTCTCTAGCCTGTCTCTCTGATGGTGTGTTGTGTCTCTAGCCTGTCTCTCTGATGGTGTGTTGTCTCTAGCCTGTCTCTCTGATGGTGTGCTGTGTCTCTAGCCTGTCTCTCTGATGGTGTGTTGTGTCTCTAGCCTGTCTCTCTGATGGTGTGCTGTCTCTAGCCTGTCTCTCTGATGGTGTGTTGTGTCTCTAGCCTGTCTCTCTGATGGTGTGCTGTCTCCAGCCTGACTCTCTGATGGTGTGTTGTCTCCAGCCTGTCTCTCTGATGGTGTGCTGTCTCTAGCCTGTCTCTCTGATGGTGTGCTGTCTCTAGCCTGTCTCTCTGATGGTGTGTTGTGTCTCTAGCCTGTCTCTCTGATGGTGTGCTGTCTCTAGCCTGTCTCTCTGATGGTGTGTTGTGTCTCTAGCCTGTCTCTCTGATGGTGTGTTGTGTCTCTAGCCTGTCTCTCTGATGGTGTGTTGTGTCTCTAGCCTGTCTCTCTGATGGTGTGCTGTCTCTAGCCTGTCTCTCTGATGGTGTGTTGTCTCTAGCCTGTCTCTCTGATGGTGTGTTGTCTCTAGCCTGTCTCTCTGATGGTGTTGTGTCTCTAGCCTGTCTATCTGATGGTGTTGTGTCTCTAGCCTGTCTCTCTGATGGTGTGCTGTCTCTAGCCTGTCTCTCTGATGGTGTGTTGTGTCTCTAGCCTGTCTCTCTGATGGTGTGTTGTGTCTCCAGCCTGTCTCTCTGATGGTGTTGTGTCTCTAGCCTGTCTCTCTGATGGTGTGTTGTCTCTAGCCTGTCTCTCTGATGGTGTGCTGTCTCCAGCCTGCCTCTCTGATGGTGTGTTGTCTTTAGCCTGTCTCTCTGATGGTGTGTTGTCTCTAGCCTGTCTCTCTGATGGTGTGTTGTCTCTAGCCTGTCTCTCTGATGGTGTGCTGTCTCTAGCCTGTCTCTCTGATGGTGTGCTGTGTCTAGCCTGTCTCTCTGATGGTGTGTTGTCTCTAGCCTGTCTCTCTGATGGTGTGTTGTGTCTCTAGCCTGTCTCTCTGATGGTGTGTTGTCTCTAGCCTGTCTCTCTGATGGTGTGTTGTCTCTAGCCTGTCTCTCTGATGGTGTGTTGTCTCTAGTCTGTCTCTCTGATGGTGTGTTGTCTCTAGCCTGTCTCTCTGATGGTGTGTTGTCTCTAGCCTGTCTCTCTGATGGTGTGTTGTCTCTAGCCTGTCTCTCTGATGGTGTGTTGTGTCTCTAGCCTGTCTCTCTGATGGTGTGTTGTCTGTAGCCTGTCTCTCTGATGGTGTGTGTTGTCTCTAGCCTGTCTCTCTGATGGTGTGTTGTGTCTCTAGCCTGTCTCTCTGATGGTGTGTTGTCTCTAGCCTGTCTCTCTGATGGTGTGTTGTCTCTAGCCTGTCTCTCTGATGGTGTGTTGTCTCTAGCCTGTCTCTCTGATGGTGTGTTGTGTCTCTAGCCTGTCTCTCTGATGGTGTGTTGTCTCTAGCCTGTCTCTCTGATGGTGTGCTGTCTCTAGCCTGTCTCTCTGATGGTGTGCTGTCTCTAGCCTGTCTCTCTGATGGTGTGCTGTCTCTAGCCTGTCTCTCTGATGGTGTGTTGTGTCTCTAGCCTGTCTCTCTGATGGTGTGCTGTCTCTAGCCTGTCTCTCTGATGGTGTGTTGTGTCTCTAGCCTGTCTCTCTGATGGTGTGTGGTCTCTAGCCTGTCTCTCTGATGGTGTTGTGTCTCTAGCCTGTCTCTCTGATGGTGTGTTGTGTCTCTAGCCTGTCTCTCTGATGGTGTGTTGTCTCTAGCCTGTCTCTCTGATGGTGTGTTGTGTCTCTAGCCTGTCTCTCTGATGGTGTGCTGTCTCTAGCCTGTCTATCTGATGGTGTTGTGTCTCTAGCCTGTCTCTCTGATGGTGTGTTGTCTCTAGCCTGTCTCTCTGATGGTGTGTTGTGTCTCTAGCCTGTCTCTCTGATGGTGTGCTGTCTCTAGCCTGTCTCTCTGATGGTGTGTTGTCTCTAGCCTGTCTCTCTGATGGTGTGTTGTCTCTAGTCTGTCTCTCTGATGGTGTGTTGTGTCTCTAGCCTGTCTCTCTGATGGTGTTGTGTCTCTAGCCTGTCTCTCTAATGGTGTGTTGTGTCTCTAGCCTGTCTCTCTGATGGTGTGTTGTCTCTAGCCTGTCTCTCTGATGGTGTGTTGTCTCTAGCCTGTCTCTCTGATGGTGTGTTGTGTCTCTAGCCTGTCTCTCTGATGGTGTTGTGTCTCTAGCCTGTCTCTCTGATGGTGTGTTGTGTCTCTAGCCTGTCTCTCTGATGGTGTGTTGTGTCTCTAGCCTGTCTCTCTGATGGTGTGTTGTGTCTCTAGCCTGTCTCTCTGATGGTGTGTTGTGTCTCTAGCCTGTCTCTCTGATGGTGTGTTGTGTCTGTAGCCTGTCTCTCTGATGGTGTGTTATGTCTGTAGCCTGTCTCTCTGATGGTGTGCTGTCTCTAGCCTGTCTCTCTGATGGTGTGTTGTGTCTCTAGCCTGTCTCTCTGATGGTGTGTTGTCTCTAGCCTGTCCCTCTGATGGTGTGCTGTCTCTAGCCTGTCTCTCTGATGGTGTGGTTATAAAAGCTAGGATTCCACCACAGAGTTACTCGATACACACTGCTTAAGTCAAGCACTATACGGACATCTGGAAATACATTGTGTGTGTGTGTGTGTGTGAGCAGAGAAACCCAACACTGATGTCATTTTTTGCCCCTGTTCCACTTCAAACGCTCCCAGGAGAGGGCGGAGTTAAACTGGTGTCATGGAGCTGGTGATGTCATCTCTTGGAGCTGGTGATGTCATCTCTTGGAGCTGGGGAAAACGTGACGTTCTTCTCTGTACAACATCAAGGAACACTTCCAACGTTTCCCCCCCCCCATTGGCGTCAATGCATGACTTAGTGAAAATGTTGTCTAAACAAAGTGAAAATTAGATTTAAGTGTAATTTAGAATTCAACGTGTACTGTCTGAAGAAAGGTAGTGAGAATATGACTTTATTACCATGGCACGTTTTAAATGAACAGACTCAGACCTTTGTACTGTTGACCTCCATCAGGGATTGTTTCCTATAACTATGTTCGAGATGAGGACATAGTAAAAAATAACTGGACTGTATCTAGAGTGTCTGAACGTGAGGTTAGAGAGGACCTAGAGGAGGGGGGGTTAGAGAGGACCTAGAGGAGGGGGGGTTAGAGAGGAACTAGAGGAGGAGGGGGGGTTAGAGAGGACCTAGAGGAGGGGGGGTTAGAGAGGAACTAGAGGAGGAGGGGGGGTTAGAGAGGACCTAGAGGAGGGGGGGTTAGAGAGGACCTAGAGGAGGGGGGGATAGAGAGGACCTAGAGGAGGAGGGGGGGTTAGAGAGGACCTAGAGGAGGAGGGGTTAGAGAGGACCTAGAGGAGGGGGGTTAGAGAGGACCTAGAGGAGGGGGGTTAGAGAGGAACTAGAGGAGGGGGGGTTAGAGAGGACCTAGAGGAGGGGGGTTAGAGAGGACCTAGAGGAGGGGGGTTAGAGAGGAACTAGAGGAGGGGGGTTAGTGTGGACCTAGAGGAGGAGGGGTTAGAGAGGACCTAGAGGAGGGGGGTTAGAGAGGACCTAGAGGAGGGGGGTTAGAGAGGAACTAGAGGAGGGGGGTTAGTGTGGACCTAGAGGAGGAGGGGTTAGAGAGGACCTAGAGGAGGGGGGTTAGAGAGGACCTAGAGGAGGGGGGGTTAGAGAGGAACTAGAGGAGGGGGGGTTAGAGAGGAACTAGAGGAGGAGGGGGGGTTAGAGAGGACCTAGAGGAGGGAGGGGGGTTAGAGAGGACCTAGAGGAGGGGGGGTTAGAGAGGACCTAGAGGAGGAGGGGGGGTTAGAGAGGACCTAGAGGAGGGGGGTTAGAGAGGACCTAGAGGAGGGGGGTTAGAGAGGACCTAGAGGAGGGGGGGATAGAGAGGACCTAGAGGAGGAGGGGGGGTTAGAGAGGACCTAGAGGAGGGGGGGTTAGAGAGGAACTAGAGGAGGAGGGGGGGTTAGAGAGGAACTAGAGGAGGGGGGATAGAGAGGACCTAGAGGAGGGGGGTTAGAGAGGACCTAGAGGAGGGGGGTTAGAGAGGAACTAGAGGAGGGGGGGTTAGAGAGGGACTAGAGGAGGAGGGGTTAGAGAGGACCTAGAGGAGGGAGGGGGGGTTAGAGAGGACCTAGAGGAGGGGGGTTAGAGAGGACCTAGAGGAGGGGGGGGGGGGTTAGAGAGGAACTAGAGGAGGAGGGGGGGGGGTTAGAGAGGACCTAGAGGAGGAGGGGTTAGAGAGGACCTAGAGGAGGGGGGTTAGAGAGGACCTAGAGGAGGAGGGGGGGGGTTAGAGAGGACTTAGAGGAGGAGGGTTAGAGAGGACCTAGAGGAGGAGGGGGGGTTAGAGAGGACCTAGAGGGGGGGGGTTAGAGAGGAACTAGAGGAGGAGGGGGGGTTAGAGAGGACCTAGAGGAGGAGGAGGGGTTAGAGAGGACCTAGAGGGGGGGGGGGGTTAGAGAGGAACTAGAGGAGGAGGGGGTTTAGAGAGGACCTAGAGGAGGAGGGTTAGAGAGGACCTAGATGAGGAGGGGGGGGGGGGGGGGTTAGAGAGGACCTAGAGGAGGGGGGTTAGAGAGGACCTAGAGGAGTAGGGGTTAGAGAGGACCTAGAGGAGGAGGGGGGGTTAGAGAGGACCTAGAGGAGGAGGGGGGGTTAGAGAGGACCTAGAGGAGGAGGGGTTAGAGAGGACCTAGAGGAGGGGGGTTAGAGAGGACCTAGAGGAGGGGGGTTAGAGAGGACCTAGAGGAGGAGGGGGGGTTAGAGAGGACCTAGAGGAGGAGGGTTAGAGAGGACCTAGAGGAGGGGGGTTAGAGAGGACCTAGAGGAGGGGGGTTAGAGAGGACCTAGAGAAGGAGGGGGGGTTAGAGAGGACCTAGAGGAGGAGGGGTTAGAGAGGACCTAGAGGAGGGGGGTTAGAGAGGACCTAGAGGAGGAGGGTTAGAGAGGACCTAGAGGAGGGGGGTTAGAGAGGACCTAGAGGAGGGGGGTTAGAGAGGACCTAGAGGAGGGGGGTTAGAGAGGACCTAGAGGAGGGGGGTTAGAGAGGACCTAGAGGAGGGGGGTTAGAGAGGACCTAGAGGAGGGGGGTTAGAGAGGACCTAGAGGAGGAGGGGGGTTAGAGAGGACCTAGAGGAGGAGGGGGGGTTAGAGAGGACCTAGAGGAGGAGGGATAGAGAGGACCTAGAGGAGGAGGGGGGGTTAGAGAGGACCTAGAGGAGGAGGGGGGGTTAGAGAGGACCTAGAGGAGGAGGGGTTAGAGAGGACCTAGAGGAGGAGGGATAGAGAGGACCTAGAGGAGGGGTGTTACCATAGCAGCACCCACTCGTAGCACGCGCTCCAGCAGGTATATTTCACTGGTCACCCCCAAAGCCAATTCCTCCTTTTGGTCCTCTTTCCTTCCAGTTCTCTGCTGCCAATGACTGGAACGAACCGCAAAAATCACTGAAGCTGGAGACTCATATCTCCCTCAATAGCTTTAAGCACCAGCTGTCAGAGCAGCTCACAGATCACTGCATCTGTACATAGCCCATCTGTAAACAGCCCATCTATCTACCTACCTCATCCCCATACTGTATTTATTTATTTATCTTGCTCCTTTGCACCCCAGTATCTCTACTTGCACATTCATCTACTGCACATCTACCATTCCAGTGTTTAATTGCTATATTGTAATTACTTCACCACCATGGCCTATTTATTGCCTTAACTTACCTCATTTGCACTCACTGTATATAGACTTTTTGTTTTCTTTTGTTCTACTGTATTATTGACTGTATGTTTGTTTTACTCCATGTGTAACTCTGTGTTGTTGTATGTGTCGAACTGCTTTGCTTTATCTTGGCCAGGTCGCAGTTGTAAATGAGAACTTGTTCTCATCTAGCCTTCCTGGTTAAATAAAGGTGAAATAAAATAAATAAAAACAGTTATCATCAGGATAACTGATCAGAAACCACCACAAAGCTGATGGTTATTGGTCCTCCCCAATCATCATTCATTCAAACATATATTCTCAAGCAATGATAGGACTCTGTAAACAAAGACTAGCCAATAGCAGGGCATGTTATGTGACCAGTAGTGCAACCTGTGAAGACCAGTAGAATGGTTCCTTTGCCTGTGTCCCAAAATGGCACCCTATTCCCTATATCGTGCACTAGTTTTGACCCGGAGCTGTGTGGGCCCTGGTTGAAAAGCAGTGCGCTACTGAGGGAATAGGGTGCCATTTGAGAGAAAGCCGGTAATGTTTTAACCCAGTTGTATGACACAGAGCTGAACCCTAGTACATGTAGCTGTTTTAATATTGATCATCTCTCAGCACGGTAGACATCTTTATACATGTATATTTCAGTAGGCTGGCAGACATGGGCTGTCTGGCTGGCTGAGGTAAACTCTCGCTGGGGGACATAGAGTGTATGTGTACCGTGTGTGTGTGTGATTGTGTGTGTGTGTGTGCTTGTGCCTGTCACCTTCACATTCACGCCAACGCCGAACACACACACACACACACACACACACACACGGTCCACATACAGTGGGGTCTAAAATTATTGACACCCTTGATAAAGATGAGCATTAATGACTGTATAAAATAAATAAAAAGTTAGGGGTTAAAATTATTGACACCCCTACATTAAAAACAAAATACTAGGTTAAAAACATCCTACTTTTGGTAAATATTAGACAGAACACATATTGCATTATTTTGACCCAGACTGTTGTTCTTTAATAAAAAGAGCCCTTTTGGTTTGTTGACGCTGGGCCATTGACCTATGAGCCACCAGGTCAGATCAGAAGACTGGAGGCACGGCTTAGTAGAGGCATGGCTTTCAGATAGTTCCTTTTGGCCACCCGTGAGAATAAATGTAATTCCGGTTCATCTCTTCTGTTGTACCACCATGTTAAGGTTGAGCACTGATGCTTTTGTGGTTTTACTGAGGCTTAAACAAGACTATGTCTATGCATATCCTTACGTTGGGATAGTTAGCGCTTTGTTATAATATTCAAATAATAATGTTTATTTTTTTATTATAAAAATATGTATATTGCAAACATATTGAAGGAAAACTGAAATTTGCAGTGTATAAACTTAACACGATGACCAGGAATGACATTTACTCTCACGGGTGGCCAAAAATAAGTATCTGAATGCCACGTCCCCAATAGGCCACGCCTTTGGATTACCCAAACATGGGTTAATTTAACCATTATTTGGCCTTTTATTAATGTTTATTCAGCTCGCTCTTTTTTATGTAATCCATAGGTTATTTTCAGGAGAAATGGCCTATTGGGGGCGGCATTCAGATAGTTAGTTTTGGCCACCCGTGAGAGTAAATGTCATTCATTTGTACACCGATAACAAAAAAATCAAAAAACCATTTACATATTTTAATAGAACAGTATGTGGTAGCTATCCCAACATTGGGATATGCAGAAAGTTGAGGAACTAATACTCTTGTGTAAGCCTTATTAAAGCTACAAAACTGTGTTGACAATGCAACAGAAAAGATGAAGCAAATTACATTTACTCTCATGGGTGGCCACAAAAAAGTATCTGAAAGCCACACCTCCAGTCTAATGAGTGGTAGTAGTAGTAATGTTAGTAGTGGTAATGGTGGTAGTAGTAATGGTAGCAGTAGGAATGGTGGTAGTAGTAATGGTAGCAGTAGTAATGGTGGTAGTATTAATGGTAGTAGTAGTAATGGTAGTAGTAGTAGTGATGGTGGTAGTAGTAATGATAGTAGTAGTAATGGTAGTAGTAGTAATGGTGGTAGTAGTACTGGTAGTAGTAATGGTAGCAGTAGTAATGGTGGTAGTAGTAATGGTAGTAGTGGTAGGTGTAGTAATGGTAGTAGTGGTAATGGTGGTAGTAGTAATGGTAGCAGTGGTAGGTGTATTAATGGTAGTAGTGGTAATGGTGGTAGTAGTAATGGTAGTAGTGGTAGGTGTAGTAATGGTAGTAGTACTAATGCTGGTAGTAATAATGGTAGTAGTTGTAATAGTGATACTAGTAATGGTGGTAGCAGTAATGGTAGTAGTTGTAATGGTAGTAAAAACGTTTTCATAGGCTATGTGTTAGTTATAGTGACCTATTTTGCGGGATGTTTATTATAGTTGGCTACAGTGAGCTAGTACGCTAGGCTACAGTGAGCTAGTACGCTAGGCTACAGTGAGCTGGTATGCTAGGCTACAGTGAGCTAGTACGCTAGGCTAGAGTGATTACTAGTACGCTAGGCTACAGTGAGCTAGTATGCTAGGCTACAGTGAGCTAGTATGCTAGGCTAGAGTGATTACTAGTACGCTAGGCTACAGTGAGCTAGTATGCTAGGCTACAGTGAGCTAGTATGCTAGGCTACAGTGATTACTAGTACGCTAGGCTACAGTGAGCTAGTACGCTAGGCTACAGTGATTACTAATACGCTAGGCTAGAGTGATTACTAGTACGCTAGGCTACAGTGACCTAGTACGCTAGGCTAGAGTGATTACTAGTACGCTAGGCTAGAGTGATTACTAGTACGCTATGCTAC
>NC_138301.1:119660512-119710512 GCF_965601325.2 Salmo salar | reverse complement strand
GTCTGTGTGTGACTGTGTGTGTGTCTGTGGGTTTGCCTGTGTGTGTGTGTCTATCTGTGTCCACGTGTGTCTGTCTGTGTGTCCACGTGTGTGTGTGTGTCTGTGTGTCAGTCCATCAGGAGCTAGATTACAGGTCTGTGTTGCCAGACAGTGTGTGGGATAGACTGTACGGAGCCCTCCTGCTCTGATCTCCCTGTTACTGTGGTCGCACAGAGATGATGTCACAGCACGTGTGTTATGACCAAGATGCCCAGATACAGTATATTGAAACATACTAAAAAGCACATGCATTGAATACACAAACTCAGTTCGTAACAACACACACACACACACACACACACACACACACACACATACACACTCTCTCTCTTGTGGACAGACTACATAACCAAATTACCAAATGACGCAAGATTTTGTAGTTCTGAGTTACCAAGATCAGTGACTTAGTGACAGTCTCTCTGTCATGTTGTCCCTAGATTGTTATGAGGTTTGTAGCACAGCACAACTGTAGAGCCTCACCCATCTTCATATAGAAACAGATAGTGCACTACATATGAAATAAGGTACTATCACAGGTGTAACTGTAATTGAGGAGTTTTTCCCGAGTACTCAAGTAACAGTACTTCTATTTGAGTATATATTTCAGTACTCTTTCCACCCCTGGTGAGTGAGAGAGAGGGAGATTGTGAGTGAGGGGGTGAGTGAGGGAATGAGGGAGTTTGTGAGTGACGCAGTGAGTGAGGGAAAGGGGGAGTTTGTGGGTGACGGGGTAAGTGAGGGAAATAGGGAGTTTGTGGGTGAGGGGGTGAGGGGGTGAGGGGGTGAGTGAGGGAAATAGGGAGTTTGTGGGTGAGGGGGTGAGTGAGGGAAAGGGGGAGTTTGTGGGTGAGGAGGTGAGGAGGTGAGTGAGGGAAAGGGGGAGTTTGTGGGTGAGGAGGTGAGGAGGTGAGTGAGGGAAAGGAGGAGTTTGTGGGTGAGGAGGTGAGGGGGTGAGTGAGGGAAAGGGGGAGTTTGTGGGTGAGGAGGTGAGGAGGTGAGTGAGGGAAAGGGGGAGTTTGTGGGTGAGGAGGTGAGGAGGTGAGTGAGGGAAAGGGGGAGTTTGGGGGTGAGGAGGTGAGGGGGTGAGTGAGGGAAAGGGGGAGTTTGTGGGTGAGGAGGTGAGTGAGGGGGTTAGTGAGGGGGTGAGTGAGGGAAAGGAGGAGTTTGTGGGTGAGGAGGTGAGGGGGTGAGTGAGGGAAAGGGGGAGTTTGTGGGTGAGGAGGTGAGTGAGGGGGTTAGTGAGGGGGTGAGTGAGGGAAAGGAGGAGTTTGTGGGTGAGGAGGTGAGGGGGTGAGTGAGGGAAAGGGGGAGTTTGTGGGTGAGGAGGTGAGTGAGGGGGTTAGTGAGGGGGTGAGTGAGGGGTGTGAGTGAACTCAGTTCCTACTGTACATCCATTTCTTCTATTCCTTTTATCTATTTAGTGGAAAAGATCACCTTTAACAGCGTTCAGGTAACCGAGGCGAAATTCTATTATGTTTTTATTTAAAAATTAAATACTTTTTAAATTAGCTAATTTTACTTCAGTAGTTTTTTTTGTACACCATAAATGTCATTAAAGTAACAGGACTGCTACTTGACTAGATATTTCAGTACTCTTTCCACCCTTTGGAGCTATATAGGGAATAGGGTGCCATAGGGCTCTGGTCTAAAGTAGTGCACTATATAGGGAATAGGGTGCCATAGGGCTCTGGTCTAAAGTAGTGCACTATATAGGGAATAGGGTGCCATAGGGCTCTGGTCTAAAGTAGTGCACTATATAGGGAATAGGGTGCCATAGGGCTCTGGTCTAAAGTAGTGCACTATATAGGGAATAGGGTGCCATACGGCTCTGGTCTAAAGTAGTGCACTATATAGGGAATAGGGTGCCATAGGGCTCTGGTCTAAAGTAGTGCACTATATAGGGAATAGGGTGCCATAGGGCTCTGGTCTAAAGTAGTGCACTATATATATAGGGAATAGGGTGCCATAGGGCTCTGGTCTAAAGTAGTGCACTATATATATAGGGAATAGGGTGCCATACGGCTCTGGTCTAAAGTAGTGCACTATATATAGGGAATAGGGTGCCATAGGGCTCTGGTCTAAAGTAGTGCACTATATAGGGAATAGGGTGCCATAGGGCTCTGGTCTAAAGTAGTGCTCTATATAGGGAATAGGGTGCCATATGGCTCTGGTCTAAAGTAGTGCACTATATATAGGGAATAGGGTGGCATAGGGCTCTGGTCTAAAGTAGTGCACTATATAGGGAATAGGGTGCCATAGGGCTCTGGTCTAAAGTAGTGCACTATATAGGGAATAGGGTGCCATAGGGCTCTGGTCTAATGTAGTGCACTATATAGGGAATAGGGTGCCATAGGGCTCTGGTCTAAAGTAGTGCACTATATAGGGAATAGGGTGCCATTTGAGATGCAGAGTCTGTGTTGTAGGTTTGGTCCTGGTTGGCTCCGATTGGAGTGAACGTGTTTTTGTATTGGATTAAGTGTATTTACTCTGAACTCTATAGTGTTGTCAAGAACTATAAACTCTATGAAACATCTTAAATAATTGTTAGCTGGTTATTTATCAACAGAATGATGACTGTTTCTAAGATTGGACAAACATTTATTGTCTGGATAAACAGGGAAAGTGCTGTAGAAGGATTTTTCGAAATGGTGCTTTCTTCTTGTGTGTCACGCCCTGACCTGAGAGAGAGGGTTTGTTTCTCTATATGTGGTTAGGTCAGGGTGTGATGTGGGGTGGGCATTCTATGGTGTCTATTTCTTTGTGTTTGGCAGAGTATGGTTCCTAATCAGAGGCAGCTGTCTATCGTTGTCTCTGATTGGGAACCATACTTAGGCAGCCCTTTTCCCTCCTGTGTTTTGTGCGTAGTTATTTTCTGTTCTGTATTCGTTACCTGACAGAACTGTTTGGCTTTTTTCATTTTTGTTTCTTTGTTGTAGTGTTTTCATTGTTTAATAAATATAATAATGAACACTTTTCCACGCTGTGCTTTGGTCCCCTCTCTACGACAGGCGTAACATTGTGTGTGTGTGTGAAAGAGAGAGTGAGGGAGGATATATTTATATATATATATATATTGTTACTATTATTATTTTATTTTCATAATAGCTACAGCTGCTAGTGAATGTCTACATACCCCTTGCAGAGTCTTCACATTTCGCTGCCTTAATAACATTATACTGTATCGTTAGGAGCTAGTAACGTAAGCCTTTCGCTGCCTTAACATTATACTGTATCGTTAGGAGCTAGTAACGTAAGTCTTTCGCTGCACAACCGCTATAACATCTGTGTACACGACCGACGTCTGTGTACACGACCAACATCTGTGTACACGACCAACATCTGTGTACACGACCAACGTCTGTGTACACGACCAACGTCTGAGTACACGACCAACGTCTGTGTACTCGACCAACGTCTGTGTACTCGACCAATACAATCTAAAAAAAGGATTGTAATTTTTTTCTTCCTACTCCACCTTTTCAAAGTGAGAGAAAAATGATCGCTTTTTCTTCGAATGACTAAGAAATACAAAAATGAGAATGTATGTCTTCCGAACCCAGAGTTAGTACTTGGTGGAAGCACTTTTGGCAGCCGTTACTGCTGTGAATAATTTTGAATACGATTCTATCAGCTTTGCACAACTCTTAGGGCAACAAACAGTATATCCATTGTTTTTTTTTTTGGTCAGAATTGCTCAAGCTCTGTACATTTAGTTGAGAATCATTGATGGACAGTAATATTCAAATCTTCTCTGATATTTAAAAAAAATATATCTGATTTAAGTCAGGACTGAGACTGAACCATTCGGGAACAGTCAACACCACTTGGAAAGCCGTTTTGGTGTGTCTTTAGGCATGGAAATGTGTGTATTGTCATTCTGACAAAATAAAACTCTATCCCAGGGTTTTTTAGAAGACTGAGGCAGATTTTCCGTTTATGTTTTCCCTGGGCTTTGATCCTTTCGTATTTCATATTTCTGTTGATCCTGACAAATTCCTCCAGTCCCCGCCGGTAACAAGCATACCCATAACATGACACTGCCACCACAATACTTGAATACACAAAGGGATCAACAACATTGAATTCACTCCACATTACTGGCCTGTATGAAAAAGGGAAAAGATGGAAGCTTGCGTTAAATAATCCACTCCGAATCGTTCATTCTGTTTGTAACAAGGCTGTTAAGTAGTACTGAAAGACAACATGACAAATACATTAACATTTTGAGCTAAATTAAAAAACTACAGCTTTAGGTCAAATCCAATACGAAACAACACAGATGTATTGTATTTCATGTTTTGTGGTGGCAACATCAGGTTATGGGTATGCTTGTCATCGGCAGGGGCTGGGGAGTTTGTCAGGATCAAAATAAATATGAGAGGAGCAAAGCCCAGATAAAACCCGCCTCAGTCTTCTGAAAGCCTAACCCTGCGATAGAGTAAGACAATTACAAAAACATTATGCTAGATGCACACCAGGGTTTCCATTAGTCTCAGTGTGTAGTTTCAGTGTGTAGTCTCAGTGTGTAGTCTCAGTGTATGGCAGCAGGTTACATTAGTCTCAGTGTGTAGTCTCAGTGTGTAGTCTCAGTGTATGGCAGCAGGTTACATTAGTCTCAGTGTGTAGTCTCAGTGTGTAGTCTCAGTGTGTAGTCTCAGTGTATGGCAGCAGGTTACATTAGTCTCATTGTGTAGTCTCAGTGTGTAGTCTCAGTGTATGGCAGCAGGTTACATTAGTCTCATTGTGTAGTTTCAGTGTGTAGTCTCAGTGTGTAGCCTCAGTGTATGGCAGCAGGTTACATTAGTCTCAGTGTGTTGTGTTTTAGAGGGTTAGGGTTAGGGTAGCTGCATGGCTATATGGTGAGAGAAACATATGGACGAGGCTTACAGTCTACTGATGGACAGTTACGCTCCCCACAGACACCCTGCTACTGCAGCTATTGCACACTTCCCCATGCACTCTCTCTCTCTCTTCTCTCTCTGTCTCTCCCTCTCTGTCTCTCTCTCTCTGTCTCTCCCTCTCTGTCTCTCCCTCTCTGTCTCTCTCTCTCTCTCTCTCTCTCTCTGTCTCTCCCTCTCTGTCTCTCTCTCTTCTCTCTCTGTCTCTCCTCTCTCTCTCTCTCTCTCTCTCTGTGTGTGTGTGTGTGTGTGTGTGTGTGTGTGTGTGTGTGTGTGTGTGTGTGTGTGTGTGTGTGTGTGTGTGTCTTTTAGCGTGACCTGGCATGAGAGGTGTTAAGAGTAAGCCCATTACAGCACTGTAGAAGAATTTTGATGGCCTCTTCAATCCACATATCAGCACTAGTGTCCCCTTCTACAGCCAATGGTTCCACCCAATAAACAATGTTTGTGATAAACAAGACTAGTGTTTCTGGCCAAAGTCTAGTTCTTCAGTCACAATCCAAAAGGATTCAGCTGCTGTTGGGAATAACTGCTTTCAAGTATGGAAGATTTGTGGCAAAGAAACACATTTGTCTTCCAAGAGTGGATAAAGGCTCTATTCTAAGGTTCTATTCTAAGGTTCTATTCTGAAGTTCTAGTCTAAGGTTCTATTCTAAAGTTCTATTCTAAAGTTCTATTCTAAGGTTCTATTCTAAGGTTCTATTCTGAAGTTCTATTCTAAAGTCCTATTCTAAGGTTCTATTCTAAGGTTCTATTCTAAAGTTATATTCTAAGGTTCTATTCTAAAGTTCTGTTCTAAGGTTCTATTCTAAGGTTCTATTCTAAAGTTCTATTCTAAGGTCCTATTCTAAAGTTATTTTCTAAGGTTCTATTCTAAAGTTCTATTCTAAAGTTCTATTCTAAGGTTCTATTCTGAAGTTCTATTCTAAAGTTCTATTCTAAGGTTCTATTCTGAAGTTCTATTCTAAAGTTCTATTCTAAGGTTCTATTCTAAGGTTCTATTCTAAAGTTCTATTCTAAGGTCCTATTCTAAAGTTCTATTCTAAAGTTCTATTCTAAGGTTCTATTCTGAAGTTCTATTCTAAAGTTCTATTCTAAGGTTCTATTCTAAGGTTCTATTCTAAGGTTCTATTCTAAGGTTCTATTCTAAAGTTCTATTCTAAGGTCCTATTCTAAAGTTCTATTCTAAAGTTCTATTCTAAAGTTCTATTCTGAAGTTCTATTCTAAAGTTCTATTCTAAAGTTCTATTCTGAAGTTCTATTCTAAGGTTCTATTCTGAAGTTCTATTCTAAAGTTCTATTCTAAGGTTCTATTCTGAAGTTCTATTCTAAAGTTCTATTCTGAAGTTCTATTCTAAGGTTCTATTCTAAAGTTCTATTCTAAAGTTCTATTCTAAAGTTCTATTCTAAGGTTCTATTCTGAAGTTCTATTCTAAAGTTCTATTCTAAGGTTCCATTCTAAGGTTCCATTCTAAGGTTCCATTCTAAGGTTCTATTCTAAGGTTCTATTCTAAAGTTCTATTCTAAAGTTCTATTCTAAGGTTCTATTCTAAAGTTCTATTCTAAAGTTCTATTCTAAGGTCCTATTCTAAAGTTCTATTCTAAAGTTCTATTCTAAGGTTCTATTCTAAGGTTCTATTCTAAAGTTCTATTCTGAAGTTCTATTCTCTGTATTCTCTGTCTTTCAGGTGTAGGAGGCCCCAGCCATGACGATAACGTGTGAAGGTGGGCCCAGGGCCAGCGGTCTGTGTGTGTGTTCAGGCCTATGGAGGCCACGGTCTCTCCTCCTGCTCTACACGGTCCTGGAGCTGGTTGTGGTCCACTCCAACCTGGTCCTGGGAGCTCTGGAGCTCCAGCTGGATGAGGAGCAGCCAGCTGGGACCATCGTAGGGGACATCAGTGCTGGGCTACCCCCCGGCATCACCGCCTCGCTGTACTTCATCTCCGACCACGAGGGGACAGGTGTGGGCAGCGACCTCAACATCGACGAGACCTCCGGGATCATCACCACGGCACGCCGCCTCGACCGCGAGCAGAGGGACCACTACAGCTTCATCGCTGTCACCATGACCGGGGTCACAGTCGAGGTGTCCGTCACGGTCAACGACATCAACGATCACGCGCCGGCGTTCCCCAAGCCAAAGGCGTTGCTGAAGATCCCGGAGCAGACGGCGGTGGGAACACGGGTTTCTCTGGAGCCGGCGTCGGACGCGGACCGCGATCAGCTGACCACCCAAGGATATGTGATTAAGGAAGGCAATGTGGGGCAAGCCTTCAGGCTGGAGACCAAGAGAGCTGCTAACAAGGTATGGTACAATATAGCATAGCGTAGAGTAGCATAGCTGAGAGTAGCATGACTCCCGAGTGGCGCAGCGGTCTAAGACACTGCATCTCAGTGTTAGAGGTGTAACTGCAGACCCTGGTTTGAGTCCAGGTTGTATCACAACTGGCCGTGATTGGGAGTCCCATTAGGCGGCGCACAATTGGACCAGTGTTGTCTGGGTTAGGCCGGGGTAGGCCATCACTGTAAATAAGAATTTGTTTTTAACTGACTTGCCTAGTTAATTAAAGGTTAAATAAACAAATAATGTATAGTAGCATAGCATAGCACCCAGGACATGTGATCAAGACCAAGAGAGGTAACACAGTTTATTAAACTGCTGTTTTACAATAGGATATGATACATTTTTTACATTTACGTCATTTAGCAGACACTCTTATCCAGAGCGACTTACAGTAGTGAATGCATACATTTCATACATTCCCCCCCCCTTTACTGGTCCCCCGTGGGAATCGAACCCACAACCTTGGCATTGCAAACACCATGCTCTACCAACTGAGCCACACGGGATTGTGATATTCTGTTGTCCACTTTCATGGAAATCTATTTTGTGAGGCCAGTGGTACAAAATACACGAAAAACAATACAGTAGCATTTGTCTCTATGCAGTTTTTCTACATAGAAATAGAATGACATGCTCGAGGATTCCCCATTCAAGTCAGTGATGGACTAAAAGCAGGAAGTGTACCCATCAAACTGTGCTGTGATTTGTTGAATCAACTCAACTGACATTACAAACAAATACATTCCATTGCATGAGCCACATCAGTAAACATCATTTTGAATGATCATTCTACATTACCATGGAAGTGATTGCATTACTAAACAACGCAGCCGTTGTGAGCGTAACCCACGAGTTTACCAGTCAAGTTGCCACGGTTATAGTTTCCAAGCCTGTTCTATTCATTCTATGGTTTTCTCTCCTGTTGTTCTTGTGTCCTCCCATGTCTTCTCACTCTTTAGGTGCTGTACCTGGACCTGGTGGTGAACGTTGTTCTGGACAGGGAGAAGAGGTCTTCGTACAGCCTGGTTCTGGAGGCTTTCGACGGGGGGAGTCCCAGACGCACCGGCCTGATGACCCTGGAGGTCTCCGTCACCGACATCAACGACCACGCCCCCGTCTTCAACCAGAGCAGATACCACGCCATCATCTCAGAGAGTTTACCACAGGGAAGCAACATACTGCAGGTATTAATGGAGGCTCAGAGAATAAAGCAAAACATTTTTGTAGACAACAACAAACATTGAAACTCTAGCAGAAGGTTTACGTTAAAAACTTTTACTGACCCGCTGTTTTATTGACCCGGTGTTCTACTGACCCGCTGTTTTACTGACCCGCTGTTCTACTGACCCGCTGGTTTACTGACCCGCTGTTCTACTGACCCGCTGTTTTACTGACCCCGCTGGTTTGCTGACCCGCTGTTCTGCTGACCCGCTGTTCTACTGACCCGCTGTTTTACTGACCCGCTGTTTTACTGACCCGCTGTTCTACTGACCCGCTGGTTTACTGACCCGCTGTTTTTCTGACCTGCTGTTTTTCTGCACATCCTATGTGTAACAGCTTCATTCAGTTGCAATTTTGAAGTAGTTCCACAAATTCACACTGATAGATGTGTAGAGCAGTGGCATCTCTGACATGGGAATATATTTAGTATAGTTTTATCTAAAAAGGATAACTCTTTTAATGGTTCACCATTTTAATTTGTATGAAATTCACTGAGGAGGCTGATCCTCCCCTTCCTCTTTTGAGGAGCCTCCACTGGTATAGAATGCTATGTATATTAGTTATTATAAATCTATACTGATAGTCAATCAATAATCAATCTCTCCCGTCCTTCAGGTGTTTGCGTCCGACGCTGACGAGGGTGACAACGGTCTGGTCCTGTACGAGATCAACCGTCGCCAGAGCGACCCTGACCGCTACTTCGTCATGGATACGAGGTCGGGGGTCATCACTCTGAACCGTCCGCTGGACTACGAGCTGAAGAGAGTCCACGAGCTGGTGGTACAGGCCAGAGACAACGCCAGCCACCCTGAGGTGTGTGTGTGGGTGTGTGTGGGGGGTGTGTGGGGGTGTGTGTGTGGGGGGGGGGGGGGGGTGCATGGGTAGGGATGGCACAATAACCATATAACCAACGGGATGAAGACCTTTAATGAAAACAAAATAATATATGTATTTCTTATGGTTATGACGGTTATTTTATTTTCATTAAAGGTCTTCATCAGAACACAATATACTGTATGTATATATATACATATAAATTATATATATATATATATTTATAGATTTATTTATGTTATATATATATATTATACACATACACACACAGTGCATACGGAGAGTAATAGTAGAATGGCATTGGAGAGGATGGCTGTCATTTTACCTGCTCCTAACCAAATGTGTTATTTTGTTCGTTTTTTTAGCGTTGTTTGTAACTTATTTTTTTAACTTATTTTGTACATAATGTTGCTGCTACCGTCTCTTATGAGCGAAAATAACTTCTGGACATCAGAACAGCGATTACTCACCACAGCCTGGTAGAAGCTTTTTTCCTTTAACGAGTCCGACGAGTCCGACGTGAAGGATATACTATGTGGAGAGAAGACGGAGAAAAATGGGACAGAAGTTGGGCTGCCTTCTGAGAATTCGTAGGCGAGCGAGTAAACCCCCACTGCCATCTACTGGCCAACGTGTAATCATTGGAAAATAAAATCGATGACCTACGAGCAAGATTAAACTACCAACGGGACAATAAAAACTGTAATATCTTATGTTTCACCGAGTCGTGGCTGAACAACGACATGAATAACATACAGCTGGTGGGTTATACGCTGTATCGGCAGGATAGAACAGCAGCCTCTGGTAAGACAAGGGGTGGCGGTCTATGTATATTTGTAAACAACAGCTGGTGTACGATATCTAAGGAAGTCTCGAGGTTTTGCTCGCCTGAGGTAGAGTATCTCATGATAAGCTGTAGACCACAGTATCTACCTAGAGAGCTTTCATCTGTATTTTTCGTAGCCGTCTACAAACCCCCACAGACCGATGTGGGCACTAAGACCGCACTCAATGAGCTGTATACCACCATAAGCAAACAGGAAAACGCTCATCCAGAGGCGGAGCTCCAAGTGGCCGGGGAGTTTAATGCAGGGAAACTTAAATCTGTTTTACCACATTTCTACCAGCATGTTAAATGTGCAACCAGATGGGAAAAAACCTCAAGACCACCTGTACTCCACACACGGAGACACATACAAAGCTCTCCCTCGCCCTCCATTTGGCAAATCTGACCATAATTCTATCCTCCTGATTCCTGTTTACAAGCAAACATTAAAACAGGAAGCACCAGTGACTTGGTCAATAAAAAAGTGGTCAGATGAAGCAGATGCTAAGCTACAGGACTGTTTTGCTGCACAGACTGGAATATGTTCCGGGATTCTTCTGATGGCATTGAGGAGTACACCACATCAGTCACTGGCTTTTATTAATAAGTGCATCGAGGACGTCATCCCCACAGTGACTGTACGTACATACCCCAACCAGAAAACAGGGATTACAGGCAACATCCGCACTGACCTAAAGGGTAGAGCTCCGCTTTCAAGGAGCGGGTCTCTGACACGGAAGCTTATACGAAATCCTGCTGTGAACTCCGACGAACGATCAAACAGGCTAAGCATCAATACAGGACTAAGTTCGAATTGTACTACACCGGCTCCGACGCTCGTCGGATGTGGCAGGGCTTGCAAACTATTACAGACTACAAAGGGAAGCACAGCCGAGAGCTGCCGGTGACACAAGCCTACCAGACGAGCTAAACTACTTCTATGCTCATTTGAGGCAAATAACACTGAAACATGCATGAGAGCACCAGCTGTTCTGGAAGACTGTGTGATCGTGCTCTCCGCAGCCATTCTGAGTAAGACCTTTAAACAGGTCAACATTTACAAGGCCACAGAGCTCGTGTACTGCGAGCATGCGCTGACCAACTGGCAAGTGTCTTCACTGACATTTTCAATCTCTCCCTGTCCGAGTCTGTAATACCAACATGTTTTAAGCAGACCACCATAGTCCCTGTGCCAAAGAACACCAAGGTAACCTGCCTAAATGACTACTGACCCGTAGCCCTCACGTCTGTAGCCATGAAGTGCTTTGAAAGGCTGGTCATGGCTCACATCAACACCGTATCATGGACCTTGCTGTAACATGGACCTTGCTGAAACAAGGACCTTGCTGAAACATGGACCTTGCTGAAACACGGACCTTGCTGAAACATGGACCTTGCTGAAAGATGGACCTTGCTGAAAAAAGCGTGGTGTTGTAGCAAACAAGTCTTTGGTTGCCTAGGCAACGCACCCCTCCCAACAGCAGCAGCACATCAGTCCGGAGCGGAGGAGACGAGAAAATGTGTGTCTTAAAAAAAACCAATTTGAATGGTTATTACGATGACTGTGGTCATTTGGCTGACCAATATTTAATTTATTTTTTATTTAACCTTAATTTAGCATTCATCCAAAATCCCATGACCCGTCACAGCCATCGGTGTGGGTGTGAAGTGTGTGTATACGTTGTTTGTGAATGATATCCTTTTCTTTTTGTATTATTTCCAATTGTCTCCATGTGAAAGTATGATGGTGTTGGTTCCACCCAGAGGAACACATGGATGTGCTGACGACAGTCGAAACAGAACAGTGAAGTTGTCATTTTATCTGATAAGCATTAATAAATACATTTCTGTAAAGGTTTATTCTGTATTGGTACAATGCCATCAAATAAAGCTTTCTTCTTTAATGGTACAATGCCATCAAATGACACTGTAATGCTAGTTATTGTTTTCCTAATTGTGGATCCTTCCTGTGGACAGTTTGAAGTGTCCTTTGAGTCTCTCTCTGTTTGCTCTGGAACTTTTACAGGAAGGAGGTTCATTTCTCTTCTCTCTCCGCTTCCTCTCCATTTTAATGACTAGCTACTGTTGTTTTGCCATCCAGGTGACCAATGCCTTCGTCACCATCCACGTCCGAGACTACAACGACAACCAACCCACCATGACCATCATCTTCCTCAGCGAAGACGGCTCGCCGCGTATCTCCGAGGGCGCCCAGCCCGGACAGTACGTGGCGCGCATCTCGGTTACCGACCCCGACTACGGAGAATACGCTAACGTTAACGTTTCGCTAGAGGGAGGCGATGGGAAGTTCGCACTGACCACCAAAGACAGTATTATCTATCTGATCTGTGTGGACCAGGTGTTGGACCGCGAGGAGAGGGACACGTACGAGCTGAGAGTGATGGCAACAGACGCAGGCACCCCTCCTCTCAGGGCTGAGTCGTCCTTTACTATCCAGGTCACTGATGTGAATGATAATCCACCACTCTTCGACCAGCAGGCTTACAAACAGACCATCCCAGAGGTCGTCTACCCAGGATCCTTTGTGCTCCAGGTGACGGCCCGGGACAAGGACCAGGGGCCCAATGGGGACATCCGATACAGCCTCCTCAAAGACAAAAAGAGCCACTCCGATTGGTTCTCCATCGACCCAGTGACGGGGATCATCACCACGGCGATGGCACTGGATTATGAGTCGGAGCCAGCGCCCAGCGTGACGGTGGTTGCCACGGACAACGGGCGGCCTCCTATGTCGTCGACGGCGAGGGTTGCCGTGGTGCTGCAGGATGTAAACGATAACGAGCCGGTGTTCTCTAGTAACTTCTACAACGTTACGATCAAGGAGAATACTGCAGCCGGGACCTGCTTCTTAGAGGTAGGAACATCTGTCTGTCTGTCTGTCTGTCTGTCTGTCTGTCTGTCTGTCTGTCTGTCTGTCTGTCTGTCTGTCTGTCTGTCTGTCTGTCTGTCTGTCTGTCTGTCTGTCTGTCTGTCTGTCTGTCTGTCTGTCTGTCTGTCTGTCTGTCTGTCTGTCTGTCTTGTTGTTCTTCCTGTGGATAAACTGAGCAGTATAATAAGAGCAGTGTGTGTGTGTGTGTGTGTGTGTGTGTGTTGTGTGTGTGTGTGCGCGTGTGTGTGTCTGTACATGAGTGAGTGCATGTGTGCTAAGGTGTGGAGAATCAGAGCAGGTGGTCAGTCCAGTTAAGGTGTTCAGCAGTCTGATGGCTTGTAGTTATACCAACAGGCTTAGAGACAGTTTCTATCAGACATCAAGTGTTCAGCAGTCTGATGGTTTGTAGATAGAAACTGTCTCTGAGCCTGTTGGTATCAGACCTCATGCTCCGATACATCTTCCCAACATTAAGGGTGAGAACAGCTTGTGACTGGGGTGTGTGTGGTCCTTGATGATGCTGCGGGCCTTCCTCAGGCACCATTTAGATTAGATGTCTTGGATGAGGGGGAGAACGTTCCCAGTGATTTACTAGGCCGTCTTCACCACCCGCTGGAGGGCCTTGCTGTCGTGGACGGAGCAATTCCTGTACCAGGCCTTGATGCAACAGGTCAGGACGCTCTCGATGGTGCAGCGATAGTATTTGGAAAGGACTCGGGGCTTCATGCCGAAATTCTTCAGCTGCCTTAGGAAGTAGAGACGCTGTTGCATCCTCTTGACAAGAGTGGTAGGGGTGTTGGTCGATGACAAGTCCTCTGTGATGTGGATGCCAAGGAATTAAAAAATTGTGACTTCCTCTACTGCAGTCCCGTTAATGTGGAACGGGGCATGTTCCTTTCTCTGCTTCCTGGAAGTCAACAATCATCGTCTTTATTAACACTGAGGGAGAGGTTGTTGTCCTGGCACCACAATGCCAGTTCACTTACCTCCTCCCTACAGGCTGACTCGTCGTTGTTGCTTATCCGGCCTACAACTGTGGTGTCGTCATAGAGACTGGATGATGGAGACGGTGTGGTGCAAAGCAACGCAGTCGTGGGTGAACAGGGAGAACAGCAGCGGGGTGAGGACACACCCTTGAGGTGCCCCTGTTTTTAGAGTCAGGTACTAAGGTGCCATTTGAGACGCAGCCAACAAGATCTCATAGTGTCCCTTCGTAATTCGACGTATTGTGGATGAATGTCTATTTGTGACGCGTTAATTCCATGTAGTTACAGGGTTAATTCTGAGTGGTTACAGGGTTAATTCTGAGTAGTTACAGAGTTAATTCTGAGTGGTTACAGGGTTAATTCCATGTAGTTACAGGGTTAATTCCACGTGGTTACAGGGTTAATTCCATGTAGTTACAGGGTTAATTCCATGTAGTTACAGGGTTAATTCTGAGTGGTTACAGGGTTAATTCCATGTAGTTACAGGGTTAATTCCACCTTGTTACAGGGTTAATTCTGAGTGGTTACAGGGTTAATTCTGAGTGGTTACAGGGTTAATTCCATGTAGTTACAGGGTTAATTCCACGTGGTTACAGGGTTAATTCTGCGTTGTTACAGGGTTAATTCTGAGTGGTTACAGGGTTAATTCCATGTAGTTACAGGGTTAATTCCACGTGGTTACAGGGTTAATTCCATGTAGTTACAGGGTTAATTCCATGTAGTTACAGGGTTAATTCTGAGTGGTTACAGGGTTAATTCTGAGTGGTTACAGGGTTAATTCCACGTGGTTACAGGGTTAATTCCATGTAGTTACAGGGTTAATTCCATGTAGTTACAGGGTTAATTCTGAGTAGTTACAGGGTTAATTCCATGTAGTTACAGAGTTAATTCTGAGTGGTTACAGGGTTAATTCTGAGTGGTTACAGGGTTAATTCTGAGTAGTTACAGGGTTAATTCCATGTAGTTACAGGGTTAATTCCACGTAGTTACAGGGTTAATTCCACGTGGTTTCAGCGCCACGTTACAGGGCCACGTTACAGGGACATGAGTGCAGAGGAAGGCATATATCCTTCCTCTTCCTCTGTCAGTTTGTAGTGATCAGGCTGATTTTACCACGCTAGCTAGCAGCACTCGAGGTGATGACATATCTTCATGTGATTCATAAAGAGAAGTGGGCTAGGCAAAACACTGGGCAGACCTGGAATGTGTTCTCATTGGGAAGAAATAGGGATTTATAAGGGTTTATAAAAGAGAGGGGGGGGGGGGGGGGGGGAGGCAGACAGAGACAGAAAGAGAAAGAAAGAGCGATGGGGGAGAGAGAGAGAGAGAGAGAGAGAGAGAGAGAGAGAGAGAGAGAGAGAGAGAGAGAGAGAGAGAGAGAGAGAGAGGAGAGAGAGAGAGAGAGAGAGAGAGAGAGAGAGAGAGAGAGAGAGAGAGAGAGAGAGAGAGAGAGAGAGGAGAGAGAGAGAGAGAGAGAGAGAGTTCACCTGCATTCCTTAAGCTGTAGTCAGCCAGTCAGTGAAGAGATTTACTCTGTAACCATGTCCTTTCCTTCACCTCCCCTCAGAGGGTTGCTATGGCAACGGAGACAGCAGCGTTAGGGTGAGACCTCAGAATCACGCTGCTATCTCACGGTAGCTTGACTGTGTTGCTTTCATCCCCAGCCTTATAATTGTAGGACACTTTAGTGTTGTTATGCAAGGGGATGAAAGCAAGACTGTCAAGCTACCGTGAGATATCTCCATCCCAAATGCCACCCTATTCCCTATTCCCTATAGGGCTCTGGTCTAAAGTAGTGCAATATATAGGGAATAGGGTGCCATAAGGCTCTGGTCTAAAGTAGTGCACTGTATAGGGAATAGGGTGCCATAGGACTCTGGTCTAAAGTAGTGCACTATATAGGGAATAGGGTGCCATAGGACTCTGGTCTAAAGTAGTGCACTATATAGGGAATAGGGTGCCATAGGGCTCTGGTCTAAAGTAGTGCACTATATAGGGAATAGGGGTGCCATTTGGGACCACAGACCATGCATCGTTTACTCCACCTATTTTCTCAGGATGTTTTTGCCTTTCTGCTGAAGGAGGGAGGAGAGGAGAGAGGGAGGAGAGGAGAGAGGTGGGAGAAGGAAGTAGGAAGTAGAGAGGAGGATAGGAGAGGAGAGGAGAGAGGAGAGGAGAGAGGGAGGAGAGGAGAGAGGTGGGAGAAGGAAGTAGAGTGGGAGGATAGGAGAGGAGAGAGGAGAGGAGAGAGGAGAGGGAGGAAGAAAGAAAGAAAGAAAGAAAGAAAGAAAGAAAGAAAGAGAGAGAGAAAGAAAGAAAGAGAGAAAGAGAGAGAGAGAGAGAAAATGACATGTTTTTCGTTTCTTTTTATAGAATGTACTGTGTTATAGACTTCAAAGCTGTGAAGTTACCGCCCGGGCCGCACCAGCCCACTCTTGAATAGCTTCCAGCACAACTGGGTTTAGATAAAGAGTGGAATTACACATTGTTGTTGCAGGTTCATTTACCTGTTATTTGGACAGGGAGGTTGGTCTGTGCTGAGGGACGAATCTGGCATATAAAGGAGGAGAAGAGAGGAGAGAAGAGAAGGAATGGAGGAGAGGATAGAGGGAAGAGATGAGAGACGGAAGAGAGGAGAGGAGACAGGAGAGGAGAGAGGGAAGGGAGAAGAGGAGAGAGAGGAGGAGAGAGGAGAGGAGGAAGGGAGGGAAGAAGAGAGGAGAAGAGAGGAGAGGAGAGGAGAGGAGAGGAGAGGGAGGAAAGAACAGAGGAGAGAGGAGAGAGGAGAGGAGAGGAGAGGAGAGGAGAGGAGAGGAGAGGAGAGGAGAGGAGAGGAGAGGAGAGGAGGAGGAAAGAACAGAGGAGAGAGGAGAGAGGAGAGGAGAGAGGAGAGGAGAGGAGAGGAGAGGAGAGGAGAGGAGAGGAGAGGATGAGGAGAGGAGAGGAGAGGAGAGGAGAGGAGAGGAGAGGAGAGAGAGAGGAGAGGAGCAGGAGGAGAGGAGCCGAGAAGGGAATGACAGAACTGGAGGGAGTTGAAGAGACGTACAGACAAAGCAGAAAAGACGACACTAGGGAGGGAGGGATGGGGAAAGAGGGAATCTGGTAAATTAGGCATCTTATTTTGATCATGTTCTGTTTTCCGTCAAAAGACAAGAGAAACCAGATACAATAATCCAGTGTGTGATACAGTTGTTGCCATGTCAACTGCCTCATAATTCTACCCTCTGTTAGACTTCCAGCTAATTACAGACAACAGTTATCCTGGCGTTCCCACCCATAATCCCATGCCTCTGTTATTATCCCAGCTAATTACAGACAACAGTTATCCTGGCGTTCCCAACCATAATCCCATGCCTCTGTTATTCTCCCAGCTAATTACAGACAACAGTTATCCTGGCGTTCCCAACCATAATCCCATGCCTCTGTTATTCTCCCAGCTAATTACAGACAACAGTTATCCTGGCGTTCCCAACCATAATCCCATGCCTCTGTTATTCTCCCAGCTAATTACAGACAAATTATCCTGGCGTTCCCCAAACATAATCCCATAACCTCTGTTATTCTCCCAGCTAATTACAGACAAATTATCCTGGCGTTCCCAACCATAATCCCATACCTCTGTTATTCTCCCAGCTAATTACAGACAACAGTTATTAACCTGGCGTTCCCAACCATAATCCCATGCATCTGTTATTTCTCCCAGCTAATTACAGACAAATTATCCTGGCGTTCCCAAACATAATCCCATACCTCTGTTATTCTCCCAGCTAATTACAGACAACAGTTATTAACCTGGCGTTCCCAACCATAATCCCATGCATCTGTTATTCTCCCAGCTAATTACAGACAAATTATCCTGGCGTTCCCAACCATAATCCCATACCTCTGTTATTCTCCCCAGCTAATTACAGACAACAGTTATCCTGGCGTTCCCAACCATAATCCCATGCCCTCTGTTATTCTCCCAGCTAATTACAGACAAACAGTTATCCTGGCGTTCCCAACCCATAATCCCATACCTCTGTTATTCCCCCCAGCTAATTACAGACAACAGTTATCCTGGCGTTCCCAACCATAATCCCATGCCAGACATCATGAGTGTTTTTCTAAAACTCCTGGGAGGGAGGGAGAGAGGGAGGTGGGGGAGAGGGAGGGGAGGGAGGGAGGGGGAGAGCGGATTGATTTATTAGGATCCCTGATGTCACCAGCTAGTTGTGTGTAAACCATATTAGTCTGTTGTTGAAAACAAATGTGCTGACGTTGTTGATTCCCATATAATTCAGGTCACCCAGGTCACCCAGCTGTCTGTTAGCCAATGACAGCAAAGATGAGCAGATGTGTTGTACTCCTCTTTATCTCAAACACACTGAAGCCACAATGAATCTTCTCCAACTCTGGGCAACAGGAACTGTCTCCAACGTGACACAGCTGAGTTAGCAAAAATAGATAGAAACTCAAGGTGTGAGGTCACGCGATGACCTCTTCCACCCTTAGTCGATATGTCTGGTTGTTTTGCCACTGAGGTTTCTGAGTGGGATTGTTTGTCACGTCAACTCTGACATCTGAAGAGGAAAGGAGAGATGTTGGCATTTCAGAATGATATCAACAATCATGTTAAATTGAAAATGTTGTATTTCCCCCCGGGGGAAAAGGAAACCCCTTGTGTGTTTGTTGGTTAGTATGAGGTGTCTCCAACCCTCTCTCTCTCTCTCTCTCTCTCTCTCTCTCTCTCTCTCTCTCTCTCTCTCTCTCTCTCTCTCTCTCTCTCTCTCTCTCTCTCTCTCTCTCTCTCTCTCTCTCTCTCTCTCTCTCTCTCTCTCTCTCTCTCTCTCTCTCTCTCTCTCTCTGTGTGTGTACAGTAAGTCTACTAGTGTTTCCTGCCAACCAGTCTATGCTACCACTCTATCCAACTGGTCTGTCCTACCGGTCTATCATACGAGTCTATCCTACCAGTTTATCCTACGAGTTTATCCGACCAGTCTATCATACCAGTTTATCCTACCAGTCTATCGTACCAGTCTATCATACCAGTTTATCCTACCAGTCTATCATACCAGTCTATCCTACCAGTCTATCCTACCAGTTTATCATACGAGTCTATCCTACCAGTTTATCATACGAGTTTATCATACCAGTTTATCCGACCAGTCTATCATACCAGTTTATTCTACCAGTCTATCGTACCAGTCTATCATACCAGTTTATCCTACCAGTCTATCGTACCAGTTTATCCTACCAGTCTATCCTACCAGTCTATCCTACCAGTCTATCCTACCAGTTTATCATACGAGTCTATCCTACCAGTCTATCATACCAGTTTATCCTATCAGTTTATCATACGAGTCTATCCTACCAGTCTATCATACCAGTTTATCCTACCAGTCTATCCTACCAGTTTATCCTACCAGTCTATCCTACCAGTTTATCCTACCAGTCTATCCTACCAGTCTATCATACCAGTTTATCCTACGAGTCTGTCCTGCAAGTCTGTCCTACCTGTTTAGGCTATATACAGTAGAGAGGCTACATACAGTAGAGAGGCTACATACAGTAGAGAGGCTACATACAGTAGAGAGGCTATATACAGTAGAGAGGCTACATACAGTAGAGAGGCTACATACAGTAGAGAGGCTATGTACAGTAGAGAGGCTATACACAGTAGAGAGGCTATACACAGTAGAGAGGCTACATACAGTAGAGAGGCTACTACGTAGGGGCAGTACGAGAGGCTATATACAGTAGAGAGGCTATATACAGTAGAGAGGCTATATACAGTAGAGAGGCTATATACAGTAGAGAGGCTATGTACAGTAGAGAGGCTATGTACAGTAGAGAGGCTATACACAGTAGAGAGGCTATACACAGTAGAGAGGCTACATACAGTAGAGAGGCTATATACAGTAGAGAGGCTATACACAGTAGAGAGGTTATATACAGTAGAGAGGCTATATACAGTAGAGAGACTATATACAGTAGAGAGGCTATACACAGTAGAGAGGCTATACACAGTAGAGAGGCTACATACAGTAGAGGCTACATACAGTAGAGAGGCTATATACAGTAGAGAGGCTATACACAGACACCGGTTAGTCAGGCTTATTGAGGTAGTATGTACATGTAGATATGGTTAAAGTGACTATGCATCTATGATAAACAGAGAGTAGCAGCAGCGTTAAAGAGGGGTTGGTGGGGCAGGAGTGTTCAGGAGTTGAATGGCTTGGGGGTAAAAACTGTTGAGAAGCCTTTTGGTCCTAGACTTGGCGCTCCGGTACCGGACTGTCTATCCCACCAGTCTATCCAACCGGTATTGACCCAATAGGAAGCAGCTTATCAAACTCCACTATTGACCTGAGTAATACTGTGTAATGTTTACTTAGCCCCAACACAAAGGACTTATTTATTTCTAGGCCTCCCTGTCTGCCTCCCTGCCACTTCCTCTCAGCAATTCCCAGGCCAGAGCTGCTTTGTGTCGGTGGACTGGACCCTCGTGTTTTATGTGTTGCACGTGACGGGGTCTCAGTGAAGGGTGGAACACGTGAACAGCATGCTAAATAACACAGAACATCTTCATTCATTTTTCCCCTTTAAAGAGTCATTTGTGAGATGATGTCACTCCAGTCTGAGTGGTGAGATGATGTCACTCCAGTCTGAGTGGTGAGATGATGTCACTCCAGTCAGAGTGGTGAGATGATGTCACTCCAGTCTGAGTGATGAGATGATGTCACTCCAGTCTGAGTGGTGAGATGATGTCACTTCAGTCTGAGTGATGAGATGATGTCACTCCAGTCTGAGTGGTGAGATGATGTCACTCCAGTCTGAGTGGTGAGATGATGTCACTCCAGTCTGAGTGGTGAGATGATGTCACTCCAGTCTGAGTGATGAGATGATGTCACTCCAGTCTGAGTGATGAGATGATGTCACTCCAGTCTGAGTGGTGAGATGATGTCACTCCAGTCTGAGTGGTGAGATGATGTCAATCCAGTCTGAGTGATGAGATGATGTCACTTCAGTCTGAGTGGTGAGATGATGTCACTCCAGTCTGAGTGATGAGATGATGTCACTTCAGTCTGAGTGGTGAGATGATGACACTCCAGTCTGAGTGGTGAAATATGTCACTCCAGTCTGAGTGGTGAGATGATGTCACTCCAGTCTGAGTGATGAGATGATGTCACTCCAGTCTGAGTGGTGAGATGATGTCACTCCAGTCTGAGTGGTGAGATGATGTCACTCCAGTCTGCGTGATGAGATGATGTCACTCCAGTCTGCGTGGTGAGATGATGTCACTCCAGTCTGCGTGATGAGATGATGTCACTCCAGTCTGAGTGGTGAGATGATGTCACTCCAGTCTGAGTGGTGAGATGATGTCACTCCAGTCTGAGTGATGAGATGATGTCACTCCAGTCTGAGTGGTGAGATGATGTCACTCCAGTCTGAGTGATGAGATGATGTCACTCCAGTCTGAGTGGTGAGATGATGTCACTCCAGTCTGCGTGATGAGATGATGTCACTCCAGTCTGAGTGGTGAGATGATGTCACTCCAGTCTGAGTGGTGAGATGATGTCACTCCAGTCTGAGTGGTGAGATGATGTCACTCCAGTCTGCGTGATGAGATGATGTCACTCCAGTCTGAGTGGTGAGATGATGTCACTCCAGTCTGCGTGATGAGATGATGTCACTCCAGTCTGAGTGGTGAGATGATGTCACTCCAGTCTGAGTGATGAGATGATGTCACTCCAGTCTGAGTGGTGAGATGATGTCACTACAGTACGTGTAAAACTACTCTCTGGTTAATATTTATGCATCGTCACTTTAACTCTATGTACATATTACCTCCATTACCTCGACTAACCTGTCTCCCCGCACATTGACTCTGTACTGGCACACCCTGTATGGGGGCGGCAGGTAGCCTAGTGGTTGGGCTCAGTAACTGAAAGGTTGCTGGATCGAGTCCCTGAGCTGACAAGGTAAAAATCTGTCATTCTTCCCTTATTAATAAGGCACTGTTCCCTGTTAGGCTGTCATTGTAAATGACAATTTGTTCTTAACTGACTTGTCTAGTTAAATAAAGCCATACTGCTGTTATTTTACTGCTGATCTTCAATTAATTATTATTTATATTTTTTACATACCACTTATTTTTATTAAAACTGCATTGTTGGTTAAGGGCGTATAAGTCAGCATTTCACTGTATGGTCTACTACACCTGTTGTATTCAGCATTTCACTGTGAGGTCTACTACACAACTGTTGTATTCAGCATTTCACGGTGAGGTCTACTACACCTGTTGTATTCAACATTTCACTGTAAGGTCTACTACACCTGTTGTATTCAGCATTTCACTGTATGGTCTACTACACCTGTTGTATTCAGCATTTCACTGTATGGTCTACTACACCTGTTGTATTCAGCATTTCACTGTATGGTCTACCTACACCTGTTGTATTCAGCATTTCACTGTAAGGTCTACTACACCTGTTGTATTCAGCATTTCACTGTAAGGTCTACTACACCTGTTGTATTCAGCATTTCACTGTAAGGTCTACTACACCTGTTGTATTCAGCATTTCACGGTGAGGTCTACTACACCTGTTGTATTCAGCATTTCACTGTAAGGTCTACTACACCTGTTGTATTCAGCATTTCACTGTATGGTCTACTACATCTGTTGTATTCAGCATTTCACTGTAAGGTCTACTACACCTGTTGTATTCAGCATTTCACTGTATGGTCTACCTACACCTGTTGTATTCAGCATTTCACTGTAAGGTCTACTACACCTGTTGTATTCAGCATTTCACTGTAAGGTCTACTACACCTGTTGTATTCAGCATTTCACTGTAAGGTCTACTACACCTGTTGTATTCAGCATTTCACTGTAAGGTCTACTACACCTGTTGTATTCAGCATTTCACTGTGAGGTCTACACCTGTTGTATTCAGCATTTCACTGTGAGGTCTACGACACCTGTTGTATTCAGCATTTCACTGTGAGGTCTACTACACCTGTTATATTCAGCATTTCACTGTAAGGTCTACTACACCTGTTGTATTCAGCATTTCACTGTGAGGTCTACTACACCTGTTGTATTCAGCATTTCACTGTACGGTCTACTACACCTGTTGTATTCAGCATTTCACTGTAAGGTCTACTACACCTGTTGTATTCAGCATTTCACTGTATGGTCTACCTACACCTGTTGTATTCAGCATTTCACTGTATGGTCTACCTACACCTGTTGTATTCAGCATTTCACTGTATGGTCTACCTACACCTGTTGTATTCAGCATTTCACTGTGAGGTCTACTACACCTGTTGTATTCAGCATTTCACTGTGAGGTCTACTACACCTGTTGTATTCAGCATTTCACTGTAAGGTCTACTACACCTGTTGTATTCAGCATTTCACTGTAAGGTCTACTACACCTGTTGTATTCAGCATTTCACTGTATGGTCTACCTATGCCTGTTGTATTCAGCATTTCACTGTATGGTCTACCTACACCTGTTGTATTCAGCATTTCACTGTAAGGTCTACTACACCTGTTGTATTCAGCATTTCACTGTAAGGTCGACTACACCTGTTGTATTCAGCATTTCACTGTATGGTCTACCTACACCTGTTGTATTCAGCATTTCACTGTAAGGTCTACTACACCTGTTGTATTCAGCATTTCACTGTAAGGTCTACTACACCTGTTGTATTCAGCATTTCACTGTATGGTCTACCTATGCCTGTTGTATTCAGCATTTCACTGTATGGTCTACCTACACCTGTTGTATTCAGCATTTCACTGTATGGTCTACCTACACCTGTTGTATTCAGCATTTCACTGTATGGTCTACTACACCTGTTGTATTCAGCATTTCACTGTATGGTCTACCTACATCTGTTGTATTCAGCATTTCACTGTGAGGTCTACTACACCTGTTGTATTCAGCATTTCACTGTGAGGTCTACTACACCTGTTGTATTCAGCATTTCACTGTAAGGTCTACTACACCTGTTGTATTCAGCATTTCACTGTGAGGTCTACTACACCTGTTGTATTCAGCATTTCACTGTAAGGTCTACTACACCTGTTGTATTCAGCATTTCACTGTATGGTCTACCTACACCTGTTGTATTCACCATTTCACTGTATGGTCTACCTACACCTGTTGTATTCAGCATTTCACTGTATGGTCTACCTACACCTGTTGTATTCAGCACATGTGACAAATACAATTCGATTTGATTTGACCTGCTCATCGAACATGTCATTCTAAAATCATGGACATTAATATGGAGTTTGTTAAACCTCCACTCAACTGGGAAGGCTTTCCGCTAGATGTTGGAACATTGCTGCAGGGGACTTGCTTCCATTCAGCCACAAGAGCATTAGTGAGGTCGGGCACTGATGTTGGGCGATTAGTCCAGGCTCACAGTCAGTGTTCCAATTCATCCCAAAGGTGTTTGATGTGGTTGAGGTCAGGGCTCTGTGCAGGCCAGTCAAGTTCTTCCACACCGATCTCGACTAACTATTTCTGTATGGACCTCGCTTTGTACACGGGGGCATTGTCATGCTGAAACAGGAAATGGCTTTCCCCAAACTGTTAACACAAATTTGGAAGCACAGAATCATCTAGAATGTCATTGTATGCTGTAGCGTTAAGATTTCCCTTCACTGGAACTAAGGGGCCTGAACCATGAAAAACAGCCCCAGACCATTATCCTCCTCCACCAAACTTTACAGTTGGCAGTATGCATTGGGGCAGGTAGCTTTCTCCTGGCATCCGCCAAACCTAGATTCGTCCGTCAGACTGCCAGATGGTGAAGCGTTGGCTCAGTAACCGTAAAGGCAGGTAGCCTAGTGGTTAGAACATTGGGCTCAGTAACCGTAAAGGTTGCTGGATTGAATCCCTGAGCTGACAAGGTAAAAATCTGTCGTTCTGCACCTGAACAAGGCAGTTAACGGTTCTTAGGCCGTCATTGTAAATAAGATTTTGTTCTTAACTGACTTGCCTAGTTGAATAAAGGTAATATAAATCTCCTTTCTTTCTAATTTAATGTTCTCTCTCCTGTCCTCCTGTCCTTCTGTCCAGTGACATGTAATGTGTGTGTGTGTATTCATTTGAAATTGTGTTTTTTGCTTAGATCAGATCAGTTTGTCTTTATAACACAGAGCAGGTTGTAACCATCACTGTCACTATAACTGACTTCAGATCAGCTTGTCTCCAAAGCACAGAGCAGGTTGTAACCATCACTGCCACTATAACTGACTTCAGATCAGCTTGTCTCCAAAGCACAGAGCAGGTTGTAACCATCACTGCCACTATAACTGACTTCAGATCAGCTTGTCTCCAAAGCACAGAGTAGGTTGTAACCATCCCTGCCACTATAACTGACTTCAGATCAGCTTGTCTCCAAAGCACAGAGCAGGTTGTAACCATCACTGCCACTATAACTGACTTCAGATCAGCTTGTCTTTAAAGAGGCAATATGCACTTGCTACATCTATTTTTGGACTTGTAAATGAAGGACATGTACCCATTGATTCTTGAAGAATATGACTCATGAGCTTAGTTCAACTGTCATTTCCCATCAGAAACCTAAACTATAAGCTTGTTTTACTCCGTTGTTTGTAATCAAAATAAATGTAAACAAACAATATATAGCTTCAAAAGATGGTTAAAACCATAATGTTGATGTCATGGATGGTCAGTCCTTGAATCCATAGCTCTGTCTATGAATTTGAGAGTGACTACATTTCTCCAGCTTTTTACCGAACCAGGGGCGGGGAGCCCGCTTTGTTATAGTTTCAACTGCTGATTGGAGCTTTAAAGGGAAGGGAAAAGAGGGATACCTAGTCTGTTGCACAAATGAATGCATTTCAAAATGAAATGTGTGTTCTGCATTTAACCCAACCCCTGTGAATCAGTTGGTAGAGCATGGTGTGTGCAACGCCAGGGTTGTGGGTTCGATTCCCACGGGGGGACCAGTACAAAAAAATGCATGAAATGAAATGTATGCGTTCACTACTGTAAGTCGCTCTGGATAAGAGCGTCTGCTAAATGACTAAAATGTAAAATGTAAATGTAATCAGAGAGGTGCTGGGGGGCTGCTTCGACATCATCGGCGCCCGGTGGAGCGACACTTGTTGAGGGTTAACTTCCATGCTCAAGCACAGAGCCAGGTCGCACAAGATCCAAGGCAACATTCAACGTCCGTACACATACCCAGGACGTCGTGAGATGACGTAAAAAAACGGCCACTAGGGACAGCGGTGAGCGCTATTACCGTCCAGTAGGCTTGTGGTTTGCTGTTGTGGACAGAGATGGTGGAGCCGTGAGCTCTGTGTGTTGTTTGCTCAATGTTTTTTTTTGGTTTTAACAAACCCTTACCTTAACCCTTACCTTAACCCTTACCTTAACCCTTACCTTAGCTTTACCTTAACCCTTACCTTAACCCTTACCTTAACCCTTACCTTAACCCTTACCTTAACCCTTACCTTAACCTTTACCTTAACCTTTACCTTAACCCTTACCTTAACCCTTACCTTAACCTTTACCTTAACCCTTACCTTAACCCTTACCTTAACCTTAACCCTTACCTTAACCTTTACCTTAACCCTTACCTTAACCCTTACCTTAACCTTAACCCTTACCTTAACCTTAACCTTTACCTTAACCTTTACCTTAACCCTTACCTTAACCCTTACCTTAACCTTTACCTTAACCCTTACCTTAACCCTTACCTTAACCCTTACCCTTACCTTAACCCTTACCTTAACCCTAACCTTAACCCTTACCTTAACCCTTACCTTAACCCTTACCTTAACCCTTACCTTAACCCTTACCTTAACCTTTACCTTAACCCTTACCTTAACCCTTACCTTAACCCTTACCGTAACCCTTACCTTAACCCTTACCTTAACCTTTACCTTAACCCTTACCTTAACCCTTACCTTAACCCTTACCTTAACCCTTATCTTAACCTTAACCTTAACCTTAACCCTTACCTTAACCTTTACCTTAACCCTTACCTTAACCCTTACCTTAACCTTTACCTTAACCTTTACCTTAACCTTTACCTTAACCTTTACCTTAACCCTTACCTTAACCCTTACCTTAACCCTTACCTTAACCCTTACCTTAACCCTTACCTTAACCTTTACCTTAACCCTTACCTTTAACCCTTATCTTAACCCCTACCTTAACCCTTACCTTAACCCTTACCTTAACCCTTAATTTAACCCTTACCTTGACCCTTACATTTAACCTTAAACTTAACCCTTAACTTTAACTTTAACCCTTACCTATAACCCTTACCTTAACCCTTACCTTTAACCCTTACCTTTACCTTAACCTTTACCTTAACCTTTACCTTAACCCTTACCTTAACCCTTACCTTTAACCCTTACCTTTACCTTAACCTTTACCTTAACCTTTACCTTAACCCTTACCTTAACCCTTACCTTAACCTTTACCTTAACCCTTACCTTAACCTTTACCTTAACCTTTACCTTAACCCTTACCTTAACCTTTACCTTAACCTTTACCTTAACCCTTACCTTAACCTTTACCTTAACCTTTACCTTAACCTTTACCTTAACCCTTACCTTAACCCTTACCTTAACCCTTACCTTAACCCTTACCTTAACCCTTACCTTTAACCCTTATCTTAACCCCTACCTTAACCCTTACCTTAACCCTTACCTTAACCCTTAATTTAACCCTTACCTTGACCCTTACATTTAACCTTAAACTTAACCCTTAACTTTAACTTTAACCCTTACCTATAACCCTTACCTTAACCCTTACCTTTAACCCTTACCTTTACCTTAACCCTTACCTTTACCTTAACCTTTACCTTTACCTTAACCTTTACCTTAACCCTTACCTTAACCCTTACCTTAACCCTTACCTTAACCCTTACCTTAACCCTTATCTTAACCTTAACCTTAACCCTTACCTTAACCTTTACCTTAACCCTTACCTTAACCCTTACCTTAACCTTTACCTTAACCTTTACCTTAACCTTTACCTTAACCCTTACCTTAACCCTTACCTTAACCCTTACCTTAACCCTTACCTTAACCCTTACCTTAACCCTTACCTTAACCTTTACCTTAACCCTTACCTTTAACCCTTATCTTAACCCCTACCTTAACCCTTACCTTAACCCTTACCTTAACCCTTAATTTAACCCTTACCTTGACCCTTACATTTAACCTTAAACTTAACCCTTAACTTTAACTTTAACCCTTACCTATAACCCTTACCTTAACCCTTACCTTTAACCCTTACCTTTACCTTAACCTTTACCTTAACCTTTACCTTAACCCTTACCTTAACCTTTACCTTAACCCTTACCTTAACCTTTACCTTAACCCTTACCTTAACCCTTACCTTAATCCTTACCTTTAACCCTTACCTTAACCCTTAACTTAACCCTTAACTTAACACTTAACTTAACCCTTACCTTAATCCTTACATTAACCCTTACCTTTAACCGTTACCTTAACCCCTACCTTAACACTTACCTTAACCCTTAAATTGAACCACAGCCTGCAATCAACACACACACACATATACACACGGACATACACTGACACACACACACACACACACACACACACACACACACACACACACACACACACACACACACACACACACACACACACACACACACACACACACACACACAAGCATATATGCCACACACACACACACACACACACACACACACACACACACACACACACACACACACACACACACACACACACACATTTTCCCTCTCTCTCTCTCACACTCTCTCTCTCTCTCTCTCTCTGTCTCTCTCTCTCTCTGTCTCTCTCTCTCTCTCTCTCTCTCTCTCTCTCTCTCTCACACACACACATGCCATGCACACACATGGCACTAGAGTCTAGTGGTGTTGATTTGTTATTGGTGAACATTCTGGATTCCTTCCACCAGGCCTAAAAGATGAATGACATAAACTACTTTTGTTATTTTCTTTCCATTTATGGCAGCGTGATGGTGATGTGTGTGTGTGTGTGTGTGTGTGATGGTTACATATCTCTGGGTCTAGGGTCTGGCCATGTTGCCTTTTCAGCCTATCAGATGGTTCGCTCATGTGTGATATGATTGGTTGTTGCTGGAGAGGAGAGGTTGGCGACACGCCTCATTACCCCTAGTACTCACTACCATATGGTTCTCTCTCTCTCTGTCTCTCTCTCTTTTTCTTTCTCTCTCTCTCTGTCGCTCTCCGTCTCACTCCCTCTTTCTATTTCTCTTTCTTTCTCTCGCTCTCTCTCTCTCTCCCCCTTTTTCTCTCTCTCTATAATAAGTGGACAGTTTCAGCTTTAGAAAGAGGCCAGAAGAGACAGATCTGTGTGTTTCTCTTACTACTATTTTCTCACTCTCTCTATACTGTCCTATATCTCTCTATACTGTCCTCCATCCTGTCCTCTCTCTCTCTATACTGTCCTCCATCCTGTCCTATATCTCTCTATACTGTCCTCTATCCAGACCTCTATCTCTCTATACTGTCCTCTCTCTCTCTATACTGTCCTCACTCTCTCTATACTGTCCTCCATCCTGTCCTCTCTCTCTCTATACTGTCCTATATCTCTCTATACTGTCCTCCATCCTGTCCTCTCTCTCTCTATACTGTCCTCCATCCTGTCCTCTATCACTCTATACTGTCCTCTATCCAGACCTCTATCTCTCTATACTGTCCTCTCTCTCTCTATACTGTCCTCCATCCTGTCCTCTCTCTCTCTATACTGTCCTCCATCCTGTCCTCTATCACTCTATACTGTCCTCTATCCAGACCTCTATCTCTCTATACTGTCCTCTCTATCTCTATACTGTCCTCACTCTCTCTACACTGTCCTCCATCCTGTCCTCTCTCTCTCTATACTGTCCTCCATCCTGTCCTCTATATCTCTATACTGTCCTCCATCCTGTCCTCTATATCTCTATACCGTCCTCCATCCTGTCATCTATCTCTCTATACTGTCCTCTATCCAGACCTCTATCTCTCTATACTGTCCTCTCTCTCTCTATACTGTCCTCCATCCTGTCCTCTATATCTCTATACTGTCCTCTATCCAGACCTCTATCTCTCTATACTGTCCTCTCTCTCTCTATACTGTCCTCCATCCTGTCCTCTCTCTCTCTATACTGTCCTCCATCCTGTCCTCTATCACTCTATACTGTCCTCTATCCAGACCTCTATCTCTCTATACTGTCCTCTCTATCTCTATACTGTCCTCACTCTCTCTACACTGTCCTCCATCCTGTCCTCTCTCTCTCTATACTGTCCTCCATCCTGTCCTCTATATCTCTATACTGTCCTCCATCCTGTCCTCTATATCTCTATACCGTCCTCCATCCTGTCATCTATCTCTCTATACTGTCCTCTATCCAGACCTCTATCTCTCTATACTGTCCTCTCTCTCTCTCTATACTGTCCTCCATCCTGTCCTCTATCTCTCTATACTGTCCTCTATCCAGACCTCTACCTCTCTATACTGTCCTCCATCCTGTCCTCTATATCTCTATACTGTCCTCCATCCTGTCCTCTATATCTCTATACTGTCCTCTATCTCTCTATACTCTCCTCCATCCTGTCCTCTATCTCTCTATACTGTCATCTATCTCTCTATACTGTCCTCCATCCTGTCCTCTATATCTCTATACTGTCCTCCATCCAGACCTCTATCTCTCTATACTGTCCTCCATCTCTCTATACTGTCCTCCATCCTGTCCTCTATATCTCTATACTGTCCTCCATCCTGTCCTCTCTCTCTCTATACTGTCCTCTATCCAGACCTCTATATCTCTATACTGTCCTCCATCCTGTCCTCTCTCTCTCTATACTGTCCTCTATCCAGACCTCTATCTCACTATACTGTCCTCTCTCTCTCTCTCTCTCTATACTGACCTCTATCTCTCTATACTGTCCTCTATCTCTCTATACTGTCCTCTATCCTGTCCTCTATATCTCTATACTGTCCTCCATCCTGTCCTCTATATCTCTATACTGTCCTCCATCCTGTCCTCTATATCTCTATACTGTCCTCTATCCAGACCTCTATCTCTCTATACTGTCCTCTCTCTCTCTCTCTCTCTCTCTCTATACTGTCCTCTATATCTCTATACTGTCATCTATCTCTCTATACTGACCTCTATCTCTCTATACTGTCCTCCATCCTGTCCTCTATATCTCTATACTGTCCTCCATCCTGTCCTCTATCTCTCTATACTGTCCTCTATCCAGACCTCTATCTCTCTATACTGTCCTCCATCCTGTCCTCTATATCTCTATACTGTCCTCCATCCTGTCCTCTATCTCTCTATACTGTCCTCTATCCAGACCTCTCTCTCTCTATACTGTCCTCTATCCTGTCCTCTATATCTCTATACTGTCATCTATCTCTCTATACTGACCTCTATCTCTCTATACTGTCCTCCATCCTGTCCTCTATATCTCTATCCTGTCCTCTATCCAGACCTCTCTCTCTCTATACTGTCCTCCATCCTGTCCTCTATATCTCTATACTGTCCTCTATCCAGACCTCTCTCTCTCTATACTGTCCTCCATCCTGTCCTCTATCTCTCTATACTGTCCTCCATCCTGTCCTCTATATCTCTATACTGTCCTCCATCCTGTACTCTATATCTCTATACTGTCCTCCATCCTGTCCTCTATATCTCTATACTGTCCTCTCTCTCTCTATACTGTCCTCTATCCAGACCTCTATCTCTCTATACTGTCCTCTATCCAGACCTCTATATCTCTATACTGTCCTCTATCCTGTCCTCTATCTCTCTATACTGTCCTCCATCCTGTCCTCTATATCTCTATACTGTCCTCTATCCTGTCCTCTATATCTCTATACTGTCCTCCATCCTGTACTCTATATCTCTATACTGTCCTCCATCCTGTCCTCTATATCTCTATACTGTCCTCTCTCTCTCTATACTGTCCTCTATCCAGACCTCTATCTCTCTATACTGTCCTCTATCCAGACCTCTATATCTCTATACTGTCCTCTATCCTGTCCTCTATCTCTCTATACTGTCCTCCATCCTGTCCTCTATATCTCTATACTGTCCTCTATCCTGTCCTCTATATCTCTATACTGTCCTCCATCCTGTCCTCTATATCTCTATACTGTCCTCCATCCTGTCCTCTATATCTCTATACTGTCCTCTATCCAGACCTCTATATCTCTATACTGTCCTCTATCCAGACCTCTATCTCTCTATACTGTCCTCCATCCTGTCCTCTATATCTCTATACTGTCCTCTATCTCTCTATACTGTCCTCCATCCTGTCCTCTATATCTCTATACTGTCCTCTATCCAGACCTCTATCTCTCTATACTGTCCTCCATCCTGTCCGCTATATCTCTATACTGTCCTCTATCCAGACCTCTATCTCTCTATACTGTCCTCCATCCTGTCCTCTATATCTCTATACTGTCCTCTATCCAGACCTCTATCTCTCTATACTGTCCTCCATCCAGTCCTCTATCTCTCTATACTGTCCTCCATCCTGTCCTCTATATCTCTATACTGTCCTCTATCCAGACCTCTATCTCTCTATACTGTCCTCTCTCTCTCTATACTGTCCTCTATCTCTCTATACTGTCCTCTATATCTCTATACTGTCATCTATCTCTCTATAATGTCCTCCATCCGGTCCGCTATATCTCTATACTGTCCTCTATCCAGACCTCTATCTCTCTATACTGTCCTCTCTATCTCTATACTGTCCTCTATCTCTCTATACTGTCCTCTATATCTCTATACTGTCATCTATCTCTCTATACTGTCCTCTATCCTGTCCTCTATATCTCTATACTGTCCTCTATCCAGACCTCTATCTCTCTATACTGTCCTCTCTCTCTATACTGTCCTCTATCTCTCTATACTGTCCTCTATATCTCTATACTGTCATCTATCTCTCTATACTGTCCTCCATCCTGTCCTCTATATCTCTATACTGTCCTCTATCCAGACCTCTATCTCTCTATACTGTCCTCTCTCTCTATACTGTCCTCTATATCTCTATACTGTCCTCTATCTCTCTATACTGTCCTCCATCCGGTCCGCTATATCTCTATACTGTCCTCTATCCAGACCTCTATCTCTATACTGTCCTCTCTCTCTCTATACTGTACTCTATCTCTCTATACTGTCCTCCATCCGGTCCACTATATCTCTATACTGTCCTCTATCCAGACCTCTATCTCTCTATACTGTCCTCTCTCTCTCTATACTGTCCTCTATCTCTCTATACTGTCCTCTATATCTCTATACTGTCATCTATCTCTCTATACTGTCCTCCATCCTGTCCTCTATATCTCTATACTGTCCTCTATCCAGACCTCTATCTCTCTATACTGTCCTCTCTCTCTATACTGTCCTCTATCTCTCTATACTGTCCTCTATATCTCTATACTGTCATCTATCTCTCTATACTGTCCTCTATCCAGACCTCTATCTCTCTATACTGTCCTCCATCCAGACCTCTATCTCTCTATACTGTCCTCTATCTCTCTATACTGTCCTCCATCCTGACCTCTATCTCTCTATACTGTCCTCTATCTCTCTATACTGTCCTCCATCCTGACCTCTCTCTCTCTATACTGTCCTCCATCCAGTCCTCTATCTCTCTATACTGTCCTCCATCCAGACCTCTATATCTATATACTTTCCTCCTTCCTGACCTCTATATCTCTATACTGTCCTCTATCTCTCTATACTGTCCTCTATCTCTCTATACTGTCCTCCATCCTGACCTCTATCTCTCTATACTGTCCTCCATCCTGACCTCTATCTCTCTATACTGTCCTCTATCCAGTCCTCTATCTCTCTATACTGTCCTCCATCCAGACCTCTATCTCTCTATACTGTCCTCTATCCTGTCCTCTATCTCTCTATACTGTCCCCCCCACACACAAGCCATATTGAAGTCAGTGTTCCACTGGCCTCTCGCCTGTCTGTTCCCCTGTCCTCTCTCCTGTCTGTTCTCCTGTCCTCTCTCCTGTCTGTTCTCCTGGTCTCTCGCCTGTCTGTTCCCCTGGTCTCTCTCCTGTCTGTTCCCCTGGTCTCTCGCCTGTCTGTTCCCCTGTCCTCTCTCCTGTCTGTTCCCCTGTCCTCTCTCCTGTCTGTTCCCCTGTCCTCTCTCCTGTCTGTTCCCCTGGTCTCTCTCCTGTCTGTTCCCCTTGCCTCTCTCTTGTCTGTTCCCCTGTCCTCTCTCCTGTCTGTTCTCCTGGTCTCTCTCCTGTCTGTTCTCCTGGTCTCTCGCCTGTCTGTTCCCCTTGCCTCTCTCTTGTCTGTTCCCCTTGCCTCTCTCTTGTCTGTTCCCCTGTCCTCTCTCCTGTCTGTTCTCCTGGTCTCTCGCCTGTCTGTTCCCCTTGCCTCTCTCTTGTCTGTTCCCCTGTCCTCTCTCCTGTCTGTTCTCCTGGTCTCTCGCCTGTCTGTTCCCCTGTCCTCTCTCCTGTCTGTTCTCCTGGTCTCTCGCCTGTCTGTTCCCCTGTCCTCTTGTCTGTTCCCCTGTCCTCTCTCCTGTCTGTTCCCCTGGTCTCTCGCCTGTCTGTTCCCCTGTCCTCTCTCCTGTCTGTTCCCCTGGTCTCTCTCCTGTCTGTTCCCCTTGCCTCTCTCTTGTCTGTTCCCCTGTCCTCTCTCCTGTCTGTTCTCCTGGTCTCTCGCCTGTCTGTTCCCCTGTCCTCTCTCCTGTCTGTTCCCCTGGTCTCTCTCCTGTCTGTTCCCCTGTCCTCTCTCCTGTCTGTTCCCCTGGTCTCTCGCCTGTCTGTTCCCCTGTCCTCTCTCCTGTCTGTTCTCCTGGTCTCTCGCCTGTCTGTTCCCCTGTCCTCTCTCCTGTCTGTTCCCCTGGTCTCTCTCCTGTCTGTTCCCCTGTCCTCTCTCCTGTCTGTTCCCCTTGCCTCTCTCTTGTCTGTTCCCCTGTCCTCTCTCCTGTCTGTTCTCCTGGTCTCTCGCCTGTCTGTTCCCCTTGCCTCTCTCTTGTCTGTTCCCCTGGTCTCTCGCCTGGCCGACCCTTCGGTTCCATTGTTGTCAGCGTCCCTCTTCTTCTCCTCTCCCCCTTTCCTCCTCTCCTCTCCCCCTTTCCTCCTCTCCTCTCCCTCTCTTCTCCTCCCCCTCCCCCTTTCCTCCTCTCCCCTTTCCTCCTCTCCTCTCCTCCTTTCTCTCCCTCTCTTCTCCTCCCCCTCCTCCTTTCTCCTCTCCCCTCCTCTGTTTATTGTCCTTTCCCAGGGCAGATACAGGACAGTTTGCTGATGTGTGTGTGTTCTTTAAGGAATCATCTCACTCCTTCTCTCCAGTTCCATTTGATTCATTTAGCAGACACTCTTATCCAGAGCCACTTACAGTGAATGCACACATTTTCCTTCTTTCCCCACCTTTTTTGTTCAGACTGGTCCCCCGTGGGAATTGAACCCACAAACCCTGACATTGCAAGTGAGAGAGAGAAGGAGAGTGGGAAGGAGAAGGAGAAGGAGAAGGAGAGGGAGGGACAGACGGGGAACAGAGGGAGGCTATGTCTGCTTGGAGTTGGTGTTTGACAGTAAATTAACAATAAAGTTTGAATTTGAATGAGGATTTCACACTACGCTAGCCACCTCCTCCAAGTTCCAGCCACCATACTACTCCAGAGAAGAAGAGAAGACTGCTGTCGACTCTGAGAGTGTCTGTCAAAGTACTGAACAGAGTGAAATGAGGAGAGGGTTGGATTTAGAGAAAGGGCCAACTAGGAAAAGTGGGAAGAAAATTATAGAACAAGTATTTCTCTCTCTCTCGCTCTCTCTCTTTCTCTCTCAATTTCAATTTAATTAAATTTACATTTAAGCAGCTTTATTGGCAAGGGAAACATATGCTTACATTGCCAAAGCAAGTAAATTAGATAATAAACAAAATTGAAATAAACAATGAAAAAATGTATAGTAAACATTACACTCACAGAAGTTCCAAAGGAATAGAGACATTTCAAATGTCATATTATGTCTATATACAGTGTTGTAACGATGTGCAAATAGTTGAAGTACAAAAGGGAAAATAAATAAACATAAATATGGGTTGTATTTACAATGGTGTTTGTTCTTCACTGGTTGCCCTTTTCTTGTGGCAACAGGTCATAAATCCTGCTGCTGTGATGACACACTGTGGTATTTCACCCAGTAGATATGGGAGTTTATTAAAATCGGGTTTGTTTTTGAATTCTTTGTGGATCTGTGTAATCTAAGAGAAATATGTGTCTCTAATATGGTCATACATTTGGCAGGAGGTTAGGAAGTGCAGCTAAGTTTCCACCTCATTTTGTGGGCAGTGTGCACTTAGCCTGTATTCTCTTGAGAGCCAGGTCTGCCTACAGTGGCCTTTCTCAATAGCAAGGCTATGCTCACTTATTTTTGGGTCAGTCACAGTGGTCAGGTATTCTGCCACTGTTTACTCTCTTTTTAGGACCAAATAACATTATAGTTTTGAATTCTAGTTTGCTGTTTTTTTTTGGTTAATACTTTCCAATGTGTCAAGTAATTCTATTTTTGTTTTCTCATGATTTTTTGGGGTCTAATCCAAGCTGTATCACACCCGGCCGTGATTGGGAGTCCCATAGGGCGGCTCACAATTGGCCCAGCGTCATCCGGGTTTGGCCGGGGTAGGCCGTCATTGTAAATAAGAATTTGTTCTTAACTGACTTGCCTAAATAAAGGTTAAATAAAAAATAAAAAATAAAAAATTGTGTTGCTGTCCTGGGGCTCTGTGGGGTCTGTTTGTGTTTGTGAACAGAGCCCCAGGACCAGCTTGCTTAGGGGACTCTTCTCCAGGTTCATCTCTCTGTAGGTGATGGCTTTGACATGGAAGGTTTGGGAATCGCTTCCTTTTAGATAGTTGTAGAATTTAACGGCTATTTTCTCGAGTTTGATAATTAGTGGGAGTCGGCCTATTTCTGCTCTGCTCTCAATTGGGTGTTTGTCCCATTTTGTGAATTATTGCTTGGTGAGTGGACCCCAGACCTCACAACCATAAAGGGCAGAGTTGCAAAGAAAAAGCCATATCTCAGACTGGCCAATAAAAATAAAAGATTATGATGGGCAAAAGAACACAGACACTGGACAGAGGAACTCTGCCTAGAAGGCCAGCATCCCAGAGTCGCCTCTTCACTGTTGACCTTGAGACTGGTGTTTTGCGGGTACTATTTAATGAAGATGCCAGTTGAGGACTTGTGAGGCATCTGTTTCTCAAACTAGACACTCTAATGTACTTGTCCTCTTGTTCAGTTGTGCACCGGGGCCTCCCACTCCTCTTTCTATTCTGGTTAGAGCCAGTTTGAGCTGTTCTGTGAAGGGAGTAGTACACAGCGTTGTACAAGATCTTCAGTTTCTTGGCAATTTCTCGCATGGAATAGCCTTCATTTCTCAGAACTAGAATAGACTGACGAGTTTCAAAAGAAAGTTATTTGTTTCTGGCCATTTTGAGCCTGTAATCAAACCCACAAATGCTGATGCTCCAGATAGGGTTATTTGACCTGGGGTTAGGATAATTTGGCCTGGGGTTAGTGTTATTTGGTCTGGGGTTAGGGTTATTTGGCCTGGGGTTAAGGTTATTTGGTCTGGGGTTAGGGTTATTTGGCCTGGGGTTAAGGTTATTTGGCCTGGGTTAGTGTTATTTGGCCTGGGGTTAGTGTTATTTGGCCTGGGTTAAGGTTATTTGGCATGGGGTTAGTGTTATTTGGCCTGGGTTAGGGTTATTTGGCCTGGGGTTAGGGTTATTTGGCCTGGGGTTAGGGTTATTTGGCCTGGGTTAGTGTTATTTGGCCTGGGGTTAGGGTTATTTGGCCTGGGTTAGTGTTATTTGGCCTGGGTTAGGGTTATTTGGCCTGGGTTAGGGTTATTTGGCCTGGGGTTAAGGTTATTTGGCCTGGGGTTAAGGTTATTTGGCCTGGGGGTTAGTGTTATTTGGCCTGGGGTTAGGGTTATTTGGCCTGGGGTTAGGATAATTTGGCCTGGGTTAGGGTTATTTGGCATTTCTGTCTCTTTGCTGTACGTGAGCTAACTTGGAGAGTTGGACTGTGTCATCGATGTGCATCAACATTGACCTAACTTTAACCTTAAGTCTGCATCTGATGCTGAAACAAGAGTACAATCTCTGCCAAATTTCCTGAAGAAATCTTAAGGAATATGCTCCGCTTAAATGGACATTAGTCAGACCATGTTTTTTGGCAGCCAAGACTGATGCAAAGTACACAGAGTTTCTGAAGCTTGCCTGTTTCTATGTGAGTCCAGAGAGAGAGAGAGACAGAGAGAAATGCACAGAGAGAGATGTATTTCACTTCCTTTGGCAATGTAAACATATATTTCCCATGCCAAAAAAAGCCCCTTTGAATTGAATTGAAATTAGAGATTCAGAGAGAGAGCGATAGGGATATAGAGAGATAAAGAGAGAGAGAGCTGTGAGTGTCTTAACAGGTGTGTGTGAGAGTCTTAACAGGTGTGTGTGAGAGTCTTAACAGGTGTGTGTGTGTGTGTGTGTGTGTGTGTGTGTGTGTGTGTGTGTGGGTGTGTGTGTGTCTGTCTGTCTGTCTGTCTGTCTGTCTGTCTGTCTGTCTGTCTGTCTGTCTGTCTGTCTGTCTGTCTGTCTGTCTGTCTGTCTGTCTGTCTGTCTGTCTGTCTGTCTGTCTGTCTGTCTGTCTGTCTGTCTGTCTGTCTGTCTGTCTGTCTGTCTGTCTGTCTGTCTGTGTGTGTGAACAGGTGTTTGTTAACCAGCGTCCAGAGACTCCTATGTCTCTATGGTTATTTCACCTGATACCTCTCATCAAATACGACCAGAGCGGTACTCCTCTCCGTCTCTCTCTCTCTCTCTCCTTCCCTCTTTATTTTCCTCTGCTTGCTCCCTCTCTTCTTCTTCCTCTATCCCAGAGAAGGTAGTAGCTTCCCTCTCGCAGGACGAATCAGACATTCCTCACACTCCGACGCTCGAAAAACTGCCCAATCCTCCGCTCCTCTCTCTGTTCTGTCGCTCCGCTCCTCTCTTCTCGCTGATGGAGGTATCAAAGAAGTGAGGAAACGACGAGGAAAATGATTAAAGGAGAAAAAAATGAGGGAGAGGGGAAGAGAGAGAGAGAGAGAGAGAGAGAGAGAGAGAGACAGAGAGACAGAGAGAGAGAGAGACAGAGAGAGAGAGAGACAGAGAGACAGAGAGACAGAGAGAGAGAGAGTTCTGAGTAGCTGGTCTGAGATGTATTGTAGACATCTGGTCTGTCTATAGCTGTCAGTCATACTGCTGGTCCACAGAGACTGGTCTATAGCTGTCAGTCATACTGCTGGTCCACAGAGACTGGTCTATAGCTGTCAGTCATACTGCTGGTCCACAGAGACTGGTCTATAGCTGTCAGTCATACTGCTGGTCCACAGAGACTGGTCTATAGCTGTCAGTCATACTGCTGGTCTATAGAGACTGGTCCACAGAGACTGGTCTATTGCTTTCAGTCATACTGCTGGTCCACAGAGACTGGTCCACAGAGACTGGTCTATAGCTGTCAGTCATACTGCTGGTCCACAGAGACTGGTCCACAGAGACTGGTCTATTGCTTTCAGTCGTACTGCTGGTCCACAGTGTGTAGATTGCTGAGGAATTTGTATTTTTTAAATACATTTTGGAATAAGGCTGTAACATAACAAAATGTGGAAAAAGTCAAGGGGTCTGAATACTTTCCGATGGTACTGTATATACTATAAGGTACTGTATGTGTGTGTGTGTGTGTGTGTGTGTGTGTGTGTGTGTGTGTGTGTGTGTGTGTGTGTGTGTGTGTGTGTGTGTGTGTGTGTGTGTGTGTGTGTGTGTGTGTGTGTGTGTGTGTGTGTGTGTGTTTGATTGCGGATCCAATGCCTAATGTAGTATAATGACAGCGGTTGTGTGTGTGTGTGTGTTTGTATATGTGTCTGTGTGTGAGTGTGAGTGTGAGTATATGTGTCTGTGTGTGTGTGTGTGTGTGTATATGTGTCTGTGTGTGTGTGTGTGTGTGTGTGTGTGTGTGTGTGTGTGTGTGTGTGTGTGTGTGTGTGTCTGTGTCTGTGTGGGTGTCTGTGTGTGTGTGTGTGTGTCTGTGTGTGTCTGTGAGTGTGAGTGTGTGTGTGTGTGTGTGTGTGTGTGTGTGTGTGTGTGTGTGTGTGTATGTGTGTGTGTCTGTGTGTGTGTGTGTGTGTGTGTGTGTGTGTGTGTGTGTGTGTGTGTGTGTGTGTGTGTGTGTGTGTGTCTGTGTCTGTGTCTGTGTGTGAGAGCTACAGAGCAGGCATCACATCTCAGCTGGAACGAGAGGACATTTTACCTGTTGGTCTTCATCTCTAAATATCCTACTGAAAGAGATATATGTTATGTATCGAGAGACAACCCGGTAGGATGTTATGTATCGAGAGACAACCCTGTAGGATGTTATGTATCGAGAGACAACCCTGTAGGATGTTATGTATCGAGAGACAACCCTGTAGGATGTTATGTATCGAGAGACAACCCTGTAGGATGTTATGTATCGAGAGACAACCCGGTAGGATGTTATGTATCGAGAGACAACCCGGTAGGATGTTATGTATCGAGAGACAACCCTGTAGGATGTTATGTATCGAGAGACAACCCTGTAGGATGTTATGTATCGAGAGACAACCCTGTAGGATGTTATGTATCGAGAGACAACCCGGTAGGATGTTATGTATCGAGAGACAACCCGGTAGGATATTATGTATCGAGAGACAATCCTGTAGGATGTTATGTATCGAGAGACAACCCTGTAGGATGTTATGTATCGAGAGACAACCCTGTAGGATGTTATGTATCGAGAGACAACCCTGTAGGATGTTTTGTATCGAGAGACAAAAGTCTAGTTCACATTGGCTGTTTGAAGTGTCTCAAATCCTATATCTTTGCATATCCAATTGGAATCTGTTCTATTTCCTGCAGTCTGAACAGCCGAAAAGCCAAACACCTTTGTAGGTGTTTTGAAGTCGGATACAAGTCTGATTCCTGGCCATGCGACTTGTGTCTGAACAGTCAAATCTGATTCCTGGGCATGCGACTTGTGTCTGAACAGTCAAATCTGATTCCTGGGCATGCGACTTGTGTCTGAACAGTCAAATCTGATTCCTGGCCATGGGACTTGTGTCTGAACAGTCAAATCTGATTCCTGGCCATGTGACTTGTGTCTGAACAGTCAAATCTGATTCCTGGCCATGCGACTTGTGTCTGAACAGTCAAATCTGATTCCTGGCCATGTGACTTGTGTCTGAACAATCAAATCTGATTCCTGGGCATGCGACTTGTGTCTGAACAGTCAAATCTGATTCCTGGCCATGTGACTTGTGTCTGAACAGTCAAATCTGATTCCTGGGCATGCGACTTGTGTCTGAACAGTCAAATCTGATTCCTGGCCATGCGACTTGTGTCTGAACAGTCAAATCTGATTCCTGGGCATGCGACTTGTGTCTGAACAGTCAAATCTGATTCCTGGCCATGTGACTTGTGTCTGAACAGTCAAATCTGATTCCTGGCCATGTGACTTGTGTCTGAACAGTCAAGCCTGATTTATTTGCCCTGTAGCGGTATTTAGACTGTTATTATATGTTGTTGCTTGCTAGCGACACTGTTAACAGTTTGATAAGAACACGCGGTAGCTAAATAGCTTGTTAATGGTTTTCAAACAAATTAGTTATTGTGCTAGGAAGGTAGACAGCTAACTAGCTAGCTAGTGGACTGCTGTGGCTAGCTAGTGGGCTAGCTAGTGGACTGCTGTGGCTAGCTAGTGGACTGCTGTGGCTAGCTAGTGGGCTAGCTAGTGGACTGCTGTGGCTAGCTAGTGGACTGCTGTGGCTAGCTAGTGGACTGCTGTGGCTAGCTAGTGGACTGCTGTGGCTAGCTAGTGGGCTAGCTAGTGGACTGCTGTGGCTAGCTAGTGGGCTAGCTAGTGGACTGCTGTGGCTAGCTAGTGGACTGCTGTGGCTAGCCAAAAATGACTTGTTTTGAAAGTTGGATCATTGTATCCTTCGAGGCTTTAAAAAGTGTTGTTACACTATAATTCTGAACATGCAAATCAACTGGGAAACGTCCATGGCGTGCGTTGTTGTCGCCTTAGCTTGCTACGTAACTTCTGATTGATGGGAAGCAGGAGCACCACCACCAATCAGCTTACACCACCGCTCACACACCTCTTGTTACTATGACAACTAGCGAGGCCATGTCAGCAAATGGCTGCTGTCAGAACACATCTGATCTGGTCACCTGTAACTTGCTGTTTGGACAGTCAATAGTCCAAAACAGATTTGCAAAAACCAAACTGATTTAAGCATTACGGCTTGCAGTGTGAACAAGGTTTTAGAGACTGAGAAATGTTAGGAATCAGCAACAACAACAAAAAAATGTTCAGGTGAGAAAGATAAGGGGAGGGAGGGAGAGGATGGAGGAGGGGAAGGGAAATGGACGGATGACTGCATGTGGTGTGAAAACATGGAGCAGGTAATGGTTACCATGACGACGGGAGAGATAGAGAGAAGGAGGACAGGGAGGTGGGGTCGTACCACTCAGTCAATGTGTGTGTGTGTGTGTCTGTGTCTGTGTGTGTGTGTGTGCGTGCGTACGTGCGTACGTGCGTGCGTGCGTGCGTGCGTGCGTGTGTGTGTGTGTGTGAGTAGAATATGACAGAGGATAGGGAAATGGGAGCAGACAGAGAGTGGGCAGCCAGCCATTTCACTCTAATATCACACCCAGGAGTGAGAGACAGAGACAGAGAGAGAGAGAGAGGTTTGATTACAGACAGACAGACAGACAGACAGACAGACAGACAGACAGACAGACAGACAGACAGACAGACAGACAGACAGACAGACAGACAGACAGACAGACAGAGAGAGAGGTTTGATTAGAAAAAAATACATTACAGAAAAAATGATTTACAATTGACATTTCTAAACATTAACATGTAGTGTGTGTGTGCATCTATCAGTTCCACATGTCAGTACATGCACACCAAAAGTAGGTCACATGGGGAGAGAGATGTTGTGAGGTGTTGCTATATCTGTTTTTTTTTATACCAGGTTTGTTGCTCACTTGCGCTTCATAAGATGGAAGGAAGTTCCATGCACTCATGGCTCTGTATAATACTGTACGTTTCCTTACATTTGTTCTAGACATGGGGACTGTGAAAAGACCCCTGGTGGCATGTCTGTGTGTGTCAGTGAATCTCCAACACATTAATGTTTCTTATAAAAACAAGAAGCGATGCAGTCAGTCTTTTCTCAACTCTTAGCCAAGACAGACTGGCATTCATAGTATTGATGTTAACCCTCTGATTACAAAGAAGAGTAAGATGTGATGCTCTGTTCTGGGCCAGCTGCAGCTTAACTAGGTCCTTCTTTGCATCATTTGACCATATGTCTGGACAATAATCAAGATTAGAATAAACTAGCGACTGCAGGACTTGCTTTGTGGAGTATGGTGTCAAAAAAAGCAGAGCATCTCTTTATTACGGCCAGACCTCTCCCCATCTTTACAACCATTGAATCTATATGTTTTGACCATGACAGTTTACAATCTAAGGTAACACCAAGTTATTTAGTCTCCTCAACTTGTTCAACAGCCACACCATTCATTACCAGATTCAGCTGAGGTCTAGAATTTAGGGAATGATTTGTTGCAAATACAATAATCTTAGTTTCAGAGATGTTCAGGATCTGTTTATTACTGGTCACCAATGTTGCGCGTGCGTCCGTGGGTGTGCAGTATCCCAGAGTCTGCCGCACATCTCCCCGGGAAGAAATATCAGCCCACTGAGAGAAACGCGAGATTGAGCTTCACTCAACTTTCTAGAGGATTAGTCACCAACCGGTCCATCTCCAAGGCATTCCTCGTCGATCGCCAAACATTTCTGTAAAAAAAAACAAAAGATAAAGCCTTGTGTTCCTTTATTTTATTTATTTTTCGTCTCAGTCTGCACCTGATTCAGCTGCCCTGCGCGCCAGGTAGGCAAACTGTTGCCATTTTGAACCATTTCATGTGTCTGAAGGTACAAACTCTGCCTTCCCGGCTGGCCCGGAGAGCAAATCAAGTGCTCTATAGGCCTATTGCTGGCCAATCGGATGGCTCAGATTACTGTGTCTGCAGTGAAGTAGCAGGCGTAAAAAGAAAGTTACAGCAAAGTTAATACTGTGAGATTTCAAAACATTTAAAACCACGACTAGAGAGAGACTGTCAACGAATACAGCAAAGAGCTGCTAAACTACAGGACTGTTTTGCTAGCACAGACTGGAATATTTTCTGGGATTAATGTAATAAAATTGTGGAGTAATCCACCTGTCACCGGACAACGTCATCATCCCCACAGTGACCGTACGTACATATCCCAATCAGAAGCCATGGATTACAGACAACATCCGCACCGAGCTAAAGGCTAGAGCTGCCGCTTTCAAGGAGCGGGACTCTAATCCTGATGCTTATAAGAAATCCCGCTATGCCCTCAGACGAACCATCAGACATGCAAAACATCAATACAGGACTAAGATTGAATCCTACTACACCGGCTCTGACGCTCGTCGGATGTGGCAGGGCTTGCAAACTATTACGGACTACCAAGGGAAACCCAACCGCGAGCTGCCCAGTGACGTGAGCCTACCAGACGAGCTAAATGCCTTTTATGCTCGCTTCGTGGCAAGCAACACTGAAGCATGCATTAGAGCATCAGCTGTTTTGGATAACTTCGTAGCCGACGTGAGCAAGATCTTTAAACAGGTCAACATTCACAAAGCCACGGGGCCAGACGGTTTACCAGGACGTATACTCAGAGCATGCGTGGACCAACTGTCAAGTGACTTCACTGACATTTTCAACCTCTCCCTGACCGAGTCTGTAACACCTACATGTTTCAAGCAGACCACCATAGTCCCTGTGCCCAAGAAAGCAAAGGCAACCTGCCTAAATGACTACCGCCCCGAAGCACTCATGTCGGTAGCCATGAAGTGCTTTGAAAGGCTGATCATGGCTCACTTAAACACCAATACCCCGGGAACCCTAGACCCACTCCAATTTGCATACCGCCCCAACAGATCCACAGATGATGCAATCTCTATTGCACTCCAAACTGTCCTTTCCCACCAGGACACAAGTAACACCTATGTGAGAATGCTATTCATTGACTACAGCTCAGTGTTCACCGTAATGCCCACAAAGCTCATCACTAAGCTAAGGACCCTGGGACTAAACACCTCCCTCTGCAACTTGATCTTGGACTTCCTGATGGGCCGCCCCCAGGTGGTAAGGATAGGAAACAACACATTTGCCACACTGATCCTCAACACAGGGGCCCCTCAGGGGTGCGTACTTAGTCCCCTCCTGTACTCCCTGTTCACCCACGACTGCGTGGCCAGGCACGACTCCAACACCATCATGAAGTTTGTTGATGACACAACAGTGGTAGGCCTGATCACCGACAACGATGAGACAGCCTTTAGGGAGGAGGTCAGAGACCTGGCCATGTGGTGCCAGGACAACGACCTCTCCCTCAACGTGAGCAAGACATAGGAGCTGATCGTAGACTACAGGAAAAGGAGGGCCGAACACACCCCCATTCCCATCGACGGGGCTGTTGTGGAGGTCCTCAGATCCTCAAAATGTTCTACAGGTGCACCTTCGAGAGCATCCTGACCAGTTGCCTGGTACGGAGCGCCAAATCTAGGACCAAAAGGCTCCTCAACTGCTTCTACCCACACAAGCCATAAGATTGCTGAACAATTCATAAAATCGCCACTGGACAATTTACATTGACACCCCTCTCTTTTGTACACTGCTGCTACTCTCTGTTTGTTGGTTACCTATGCATAGTCACTTCGCCCCCACCTACATGTACAGATTACCTCAACTAGCCTGTACCCCTGCACACTGACTCAGTACTGGTAGCCCCTGTATATAGCCTCGTTATTCTTATTCTTATTGTGTTACTTTTTATTATTGCTTTTTATTTTAGTCTACTTGGTAAATATTTTCTTCTTCTTGAACTGCACTGTTGGTTAAGGGCTTGTAAGTGAGCATTTCACGGTAAAGTCTACACTTGTTGTATTCGTCCCATGTGACAAATAAAGTTTGATTTGATTTGAGAGAGAGAAAGAGAGCTAGAGAGAAAGAGCTAGAGAGAACTAGAGAGAGAGAAAGGGAGGGAGGGAGAGAAAGAGAGATACTGTAGGTCACCTACTGTACATTCCCAGAGACTCTCAGTCTGTGCTGCAGCAGTTATTATGAATGAGAGTCTACTTAACAGTGAATATCTGGCCTCTGATGCCTTCGACTAAACAACCTGGATGTGATGTATTGCTGAGAGACGGAGCCATACTACTGTACACATGACCTACTGTACTGTTGTGCTGCAGAACAGAAGACATCCCGATAACATGATGTTGTTCAGCTGACAGTCAGGATGACAGAGATGCTACGTTCAGGAGGATCAACTGACAACATACAGAACCATCAATAAGGAAATACAGAGATGCTATGTTCAGGAGGATCAACTGACAACATACAGAACCATCAATAAGGAAATACAGAGATGCTATGTTCAGGAGGATCAACTGACAACATACAGAACCATCAATAAGGAAATACAGGGACGCTTTGTTCAGGAGCATCAACTGACAACATGCAGAACCATCAATAAGGAAATACAGAGATGCTATGTTCAGGAGGATCAACTGACAACATGCAGAACCATCAATAAGGAAATACAGAGACGCTTTGTTCAGGAGGATCAACTGACAACATACAGAACCATCAATAAGGAAATACAGAGATGCTATGTTCAGGAGGATCAACTGACAACATACAGAACCATCAATAAGGAAATACAGAGATGCTATGTTCAGGAGGATCAACTGACAACATACAGAACCATCAATAAGGAAATACAGAGACGCTTTGTTCAGGAGGATCAACTGACAACATACAGAACCATCAATAAGGAAATACAGAGATGCTTTGTTCAGGAGGATCAACTGACAACATACAGAACAACTGTAAGGAAATACAGAGATGCTATGTTCAGGAGGATCAACTGACAACATACAGAACAACTGTAAGGAAATACAGAGAGTAAAACAAGTAGTCGTTCAGTCATATGATTAACGATACCATAACGTGTGTTACAGCCATACATATAATCACACACACACACACAAGCAGACACACACACACACACACACACACACACACACACACACACACACACACACACACACACACACACACACACACACACACACACACACACACACACACACACTTACTTCCATGATCAATGTACTACAGTGAAGTAACGAAGCTAAATCAGGAACAGTACTAACTTGGCTGTTGGGGAGGAGCAGGAGCTCGTTCATCACTATTCTCAGACAGATATCTACACTGATTCATCTACAGGAGACGCAAATACCTCCACATGTTGGTTTCCTCCTGTAACTCTCTCTCTCTCACACACACACAAAGACAGAGACCAAGAGAGGAGAGAGAGAGAGAGGGAGGGAGGGAGGGAGGGAGGGAGGGAGGGAGGGAGGGAGGGAGAGACAGAGCTGTAGTAGCCATGCTAAAGTGTAGGATGTGTGGCTTTCCCTAGCTCAGTCTGAGACATCTGGCTAAATAAATATAGGATAATTATAATAGATAACCATAATAATAAATATAGGACACGAATAATAATAGTAAATACAGGACCAGTAATAATTATAATAGATGACACGATAATAATAGAATACAGGACAGTAATAATTATAATAGATGACAGATAATAGTAAATACAGGACATGAATAATAATAATTATAATAGATAATAATAAATATAGGACACGAATAATAATAATAGATAATAATAATAAATATTGGACAGTAATAATAATAAATATTAGATAACAATAATAATAAATACAGGACAGTAATAATAATAATTATAATAGATAATAATAAATATAGGACACGAATAATAATAATAGATAATAATAATAAATATTAGATAACAATAATAGTAAATACAGGACAGTAATAATAATATATAATAATAATATATAATACCAATATATAATAATAATATTTAATAATAATATATAATAATAATATATAATAACAATATATAAAAATAATATATAATAATAATATATAATAATATATAATAATATATACCAATAATAAAAATATATAATAATAATACATAATACCAATATATAATAATAATATATAATACTAATATATAATACTAATATATAATAATACTAATATATAATAATAATATATAATAACAATATATAATAATATATAATACTAATATATAATAATACTAATATATAATAATACTAATATATAATAATCCTAATATATAATAATAATATATACCAATAATAATAATATATAATAACAATATATAATACTAATATATAATAATACTAATATATAATAATAATAAATACAGGACACTAATAATAATAATAATAATAATAATAATAATAATATATAATAATAATAATAATAATAATAATAATAATAATATATAATAATAATAATAATATATAATAATAATAATATATAATAATAATAATAATAATAATAATAATAATAATAATAATAATAATATATATAATAATAATAATAATAAATATAGGACAGTAATAATAATAATAATAATAATAATAATAATAAGTATAGAACACTAATAATAATAATAATAATAATAATAATATATAATAATAATAATAATAATAAATATTGGACAGTAATAATAATACTACTACTACTAATAATAATAAATACAGGACAGTAATAATAATATATAATAATAATAATAATAAATATAGGACAGTAATAATAATAGATATTAATATATAATAATAGATCATAATAATAGATAATAAAAATAATAATAATAATAAATAATAATAATAATAAATATAGGACAGTAATAATAATATATATTAATATATAATAATAATAATAGATAATAATAATCACCCAGAGGGAGAAGCAGGAGAATCATGTGACAGGTTTCCATTTTTACAGAGGGTTAGTTCTCTTTTCTCAACTAAATATGTTACAGACAGGCAGGATGGGGGTTGGTTTGGGTCAGGTTGGGGTTGGGTTGGGGTTGGGTCAGGTCAGGTTGGGTTGGGGTTGGGTTGGGGTTGGGTCAGGTCAGGTTGGGTTGGGGTTGGGTTGGGGTTGGGTTTTGTAGGTAAAAGTAGACAGAGTGATCAGTGATGGTGGCCCAGGTCAGGTTTAATCAGCAGGAAGTCTGGGAAACTCACTGACAGGGGTGGGAGGGCCTTGTGTAAAAATGTTATACAACTAGGCTTGTTATTCCAGTGGATATTAGTGTGTGTGAGAGAGAGGGGGTTAAGTATGTACAGTGAGGGAAAAAAGTATTTGATCCCCTGCTGACAATGAAATTATCAGTCTATAATTTTAATGGTAGGTTTATTTGAACAGTGAGAGACAGAAAATCAAAAAAAAAATCCAGAAAAACACATGTCAAAAAATGTTATAAAATGATTTGCATTTTAATGAGGGAAATAAGTATTTGACCCACTCTAAATCAGAAAGATTTCTGGCTCCCAGGTGTCTTTTATACAGGTAACGAGCTGAGATTAGGAGCACACTCTTAAAGGGAGGGGCTCCATGCTAGATCTCACCTCGTGGAGTTGCAATGATCATGAGAACGGTGAGGAATCAGCCCAGAACTACACGGGAGGATCTTGTTAATGATCTCAAGGCAGCTGGGACCGTAGTCACCAAGAAAACAATTGGTAACACACTACACCGTGAAGGACTGAAATCCTGCAGCGCCCGCAAGGTTCCCCTGCTCAAGAAAGCACATATACATGCCCGTCTGAAGTTTGCCAATGAACATCTGAATGATTCAGAGGACAACTGGGTGAAAGTGTTG
>NC_138301.1:119605512-119655512 GCF_965601325.2 Salmo salar | reverse complement strand
GATGGCATAGAAGGCCCTTTTTTGCCTTGTCTCTCAGAGAAGACTTTACCTTTGTTTTATTTGTTTGTTTGTCAGTTAGGGTGTGCAGGGTGAATACGTGGTCTGTCTTACGGTAATTTGGTAAAAAGCCAATTTTATATTTGCTCAGCACATTGTTTTCTCTCTCTCTCTCTCTCTCTCTCTCTCTCTCTCTCTCTCTCTCTCTCTCTCCCCATCTCCTCTTCTCCTCTCCTCCTCTCTCCTCTCCTCCTCTCTCCATTCTGTGTTTCCAGTCTCCATTAGGGTTACCTTAATCCCTGCAGACTCCCCCCGAAAACTCCCCCCGTTTCCTCCTGCTATAGCGGTCTGATAAATATTTAGTTTCCGTAACAACAAGCCAGTTGATCACAATATATCAGAAGTATCAGAAAGATACTCCTCTCTCTGTCCCCTCCTCTCCCTGTCCCCTCCTCTCCCTGTCCCCTCCTCTCCCTGTCCCCCCCTCTCCCTGTCCCCCCTCTCCCTGTCCCCTCCTCTCTCTGTCCCCTCCTCTCCCTGTCCCTCCTCTCCCTGTCCCCTCCTCTCCCTGTCCCCTCCTCTCCCTGTCCCCTCCTCTCCCTGTCCCCTCCTCTCCCTGTCCCCCCCCTCTCCCTGTCCCCTCCTCTCCCTGTCCCCTTCTCTCCCTGTCCCCTCCTGTCCCTGTCCCCTCCTCTCCCTGTCCCCTCCTCTCCCTGTCCCCTCCTCTCCCTGTCCCCCTCTCCCTGTCCCCTCCTCTCCCTGTCCCCTCCTCTCCCTGTCCCCTCCTCTCCCTGTCCCCTCCTCTCCCTGTCCCCTCCTCTCCCTGTCCCCTCCTCTCCCTGTCCCCCCTCTCCCTGTCCCCTCCTCTCCCTGTCCCCTCCTCTCCCTGTCCCCTCTCCCTGTCCCCTCCTCTCCCTGTCCCCTCCTCTCCCTGTCCCCTCCTCTCCCTGTCCCCTCCTCTCCCTGTCCCCTCCTCTCTCTGTCCCCTCTCTCTGTCCCCTCCTCTCTCTGTCCCCTCTCTCTGTCCCCTCCTCTCCCTGTCCCCTCCTCTCCCTGTCCCCTCCTCACCCTGTCCCCTCCTCTCCCTGTCCCCTCCTCTCCCTGTCCCCTCCTCACCCTGTCCCCTCCTCTCCCTGTCCCCTCCTCTCCCTGTCCCCTCCTCTCCCTGTCCCCTCTCCCTGTCCCCTCCTCTCTCTGTCCCCTCTCCCTGTCCCCTCCTCTCCCTGTCCCCTCTCTCTCTGTCCCCTCCTCTCCCTGTCCCCTCCTCTCCCTGTCCCCTCCTCACCCTGTCCCCTCCTCTCCCTGTCCCCTCCTCTCCCTGTCCCCTCCTCTCCCTGTCCCCTCCTCTCCCTGTCCCCCCTCTCCCTGTCCCCTCCTCTCCCTGTCCCCTCCTCTCCCTGTCCCCTCCTCTCCCTGTCCCCTCCTCACCCTGTCCCCTCCTCTCCCTGTCCCCTCCGCTCCCTGTCCCCTCTCCCTGTCCCCTCCTCTCCCTGTCCCCTCCTCTCCCTGTCCCCTCCTCTCCCTGTCCCCTCCTCTCTCTGTCCCCTCTCTCTGTCCCCTCCTCTCTCTGTCCCCTCTCTCTGTCCCCTCCTCTCCCTGTCCCCCCCTTTACCCTGTCCCCTCCTCTCCCTGTCCCCTCCTCTCCCTGTCCCCTCCTCTCCCTGTCCCCTCCTCTCCCTGTCCCCTCCTCTCCCTGTCCCCTCCTCTCCCTGTCCCCTCCTCTCCCTGTCCCCTCCTCTCTCTGTCCCCTCTCTCTGTCCCCTCCTCTCCCTGTCCCCTCCTCTCCCTGTCCCCTCCTCTCCCTGTCCCCTCCTCTCTCTGTCCCCTCTCTCTGTCCCCTCCTCTCCCTGTCCCCTCCTCTCCCTGTCCCCTCCTCTCCCTGTCCCCTCCTCTCTCTGTCCCCTCTCCCTGTCCCCTCCTCTCCCTGTCCCCTCCTCTCCCTGTCCCCTCCTCTCCCTGTCCCCTCCTCTCCCTGTCCCCTCCTCTCTCTGTCCCCTCCTCTCCCTGTCCCCTCCTCTCTCTGTCCCCTCTCTCTGTCCCCTCCTCTCCCTGTCCCCTCCTCTCCCTGTCCCCTCTGAGCCAAAAGGAAGCAGACAATGTTTCAGCTCAGTGGAAATATGCCTGCTGCTTAATTTGTCAGTGGTGAAAGATCTGGAGCATGTACAGGTCTGGTGCCAACACAGAGTACTGAGTACAGAGTACTGTATCACCGAGTTCAAACAGTGTAGCAGCCTGTTATAAGACCTGAGTACAGGAGAGAGAGAGAGAGAGAGAGAGAGAGAGAGAGAGAGAGAGAGAGAGAGATATACACATACAGAGAGACATATATACACATACAGAGAGAGAGATATACATACAGAGAGATAGAGATATAGATACAGAGAGATAGAGATATACATACAGAGAGAGAGAGAGATATACATACAGAGAGATAGAGATATACATACAGAGAGATAGAGGGGGATATACAGAGATAGAGAGAGAGAGAGAGAGAGAGAGAGAGATGGGTTCCTCTTTCTCTAGTCTAACTGTAACAGAGTTATAGATGGGTCTAAAAGTAACAGCTGTCAAGGTGTAGTGTAAGATAAATAGCATACAAACACACACATATTTTCCAAGGCTGTACGTGTATCAGATGGGGGACAGAGTGACTGGTCAATAGCAGTGATGTGACCATGGCAGTAGTACAGCTGGTGTTCAGGTTTATACTAATGCTCCCTCCCTCCCTCCCTCCCTCCCTCCCTCCCTCCCTCCCTCCCTCCCTCCCTCCCTCCCTCCCTCCCTCCCTCCCTCCCTCCCTCCCTCCCTCTAAATACATGTCTGTTTTCTCCATCTGTATGTATAATAAGTTCTGGTTCTGTGGTCGGGGTAAGGGCTGTGTGTGTTTGTCACTCGAGGTGCTGACTCCGGACCATAAGCCATCTGTCAACACTCAAACTCGCAGAGCAAGACACACACACACACACACACACACACACACACACACACACACACACACACACACACACACACACACACACACACACACACACACACACACACACACACACACACACACACACACACACACCATGTCAAATTATCTGTTTCCTCTCTTGTCTGTTCCACATATCAGAGACCATATCAGAGACCATATCAGAGACCATATATCAGAGATCATATCAGAGACCATATATCAGAGATCATATCAGAGACCATATATCAGAGACCATATCAGAGACCATATCAGAGACCATATCAGAGACCATATATCAGAGATCATATCAGAGACCATATATCAGAGATCATATCAGAGACCATATATCAGAGACCATATATCAGAGACCATATATCAGAGACCATATATCAGAGATCATATATCAGAGATCATATCAGAGATCATATCAGAGACCATATATCAGAGACCATATATCAGAGACCATATATCAGAGACCATATATCAGAGACCATATCAGAGATCATATCAGAGACCATATATCAGAGACCATATATCAGAGACCATATCAGAGACCATATATCAGAGACCATATATCAGAGATCATATCAGAGACCATATATCAGAGACCATATATCAGAGACCATATCAGAGATCATATATCAGAGACCATATATCAGAGATCATATCAGAGACCATATATCAGAGACCATATATCAGAGACCATATATCAGAGACCATATCAGAGACCATATATCAGAGACCATATATCAGAGACCATATATCAGAGACCATATCAGAGACCATATATCAGAGACCATATATCAGAGATCATATCAGAGACCATATATCAGAGACCATATATCAGAGACCATATATCAGAGATCATATCAGAGACCATATATCAGAGACCATATATCAGAGACCATATCAGAGACCATATATCAGAGACCATATCAGAGATCATATATCAGAGATCATACTCACCACTCACTGAGACACACACTATAAACACAGACTCTACCTTCACCCTCTAGACATCTCTAAATGCTGTTTGTGTGTGTATATTGTGGAGGCTTGAAATGGTAATTTCTCCCATGTCAACAGGCGGTAAGAGAGGCCTGAGACTAATGCTAATGTAATCAAATCAAATCAAATGTATTTATATAGCCCTTCTTACATCAGCTGATGCCACAAAGTGCTGTACAGAAACCCAGCCTAAAACCCCCAAACAGCAAGCAATGCAGGTGTAGAAGCACGGTGGCTAGGAAAAACTCCTTAGAAAGGCCAAAACCTAGGAAGAATCCTAGAGAGGAACCAGGCTATGAGGGATGGCCAGTCCTCTTCTGGCTGTGCCGGGGTGGAGATTATAACAGAACATGGGCCAAGATGTTCAAATGTTCATAAATGACCAGCATGGTCAAATAATAATAATCACAGTAGTTGTCGAGGGTGCAACAGGTCAGCACCTCAGGAGTAAATGTCAGTTGGCTTTTCATAGCCGATCATTGAGAGTATTTCTACCGCTCCTGCTGTCTCTAGAGAGTTGAAAACAGCAGGTCTGGGACAGGTAGCACATCCGGTGAACATCCGGTGAACAGGTCAGGGTTCCATAGCCGCAGGCAGAACAGTTGAAACTGGAGCAGCAGCATGGCCAGGTGGACTGGGGACAGCAAGGAGTCATCATGCCAGGTAGTCCTGAGGCATGGTCCTAGGGCTCAGGTTCTCCGAGAGAGAGAAAGAAAGAAAAAGAGAAAGAGAGAATTAGAGAGCATACTTAAATTCACACAGGACACTGGATAAGACAGGAGAAATACTCCAGATATAACCTCTCTAGGCTAGGGGCGGTATTTTCACGTCCGGATGAAAAGCGTGCCCAAAGTAAACTGCCTGCTACACAGGCCCAGAAGCTAGGATATGCGTATTATTAGTAGATTTGGATAGAAAACAGTCTGAAGCTTCTAAAACTGTTTGAATGATGTCTGTGAGTATAACACAACTTATTTGGCAGGGGAAACCCCGAGGACAAACCATCCAGGATTTGTTGTTGTTGTTGTTGAGGTCACTCTCTTTTCAATGAGATTTGCATGGAGATCTAGATTTCTAAGGCACTTGCTTGCAGTTCGTATCGCTTCCACTGGATGTCAACAGTTTTTAGAAATTGGTTGATGTTTTTCCTTTGTGTAATGAAGAAGTATTGCTGTTCAGAACGAGGGTCGAGTGAAGTGTACTGTTTGTTGGAGGCGCACGACCTGAAAGCTCGCTCCACGTTGTTTTCGTCCGGTATTGAACACAGTTTATCCCGTCTTAAATTTTATAGATTATTTATGTTAAAAAATACCTAAAGTTGTATTAGGAAAGTTGTTTGAAATGTTTGGACAAAGATTACAGGTAACTTATGAGATATTTTGTAGTCATGTTGCGCGAGTTGGAACCGGTGTTTTTCTGCATCAAACGCGCCAAATAAATGGACATTTTGGATACATAACGACGGAATTTATCGACCAATAGGACCATTTATGATGTTTATGAGACATATTGGAGTGCCAACAGAAGAAGATCTTCAAAGGTAAGGCATGAATTATATCGTTACTTCTGAGTTTTGTGTCGCGCCTGGCGCGATGAAATATGATTGTCTGTGTTTGTTTGATGGAGTGCTATCCTCAGGTAATAGTATGGTTTGCTTTCGCCGTTAAGCTTTTTGAAATCTGACACAGCGGCTGGATTAACAAGAAGTTTATCTTTAAACCTATGTATAACACTTGTATCTTTCATCAATGTTTATGATGAGTATTTCTGTAATTTGATTTGGCTCTCTGCAAATTCACCGGATGTGATTTGAGACAATGCATTACTGTAACGGCTGTCGTCGTCAGACGAAACAGAGAAATCATCGTCTGAGAAAGTTGACCAGCGGGTTGCGTGCTCATCATGATATTTATTAACCTGTCGGACAGTGTGGTTAGATAACCTCTCTGGGCTAGGTGGGACGCTTGCGTCCCACCTACTCAACAGCCAGTTGAATCCTGTGGCGCGTTATTCAAATCCTTAGATATGCTATTACTTCAATTTTTCAAAAATATGACTATTTTACACCATTTTAAAGATAAGACTCTCGTTAATCTAACCACACTGTCCGATTTCAAAAAGGCTTTACAACGAAAGGAAAACATTAGATTATGTCAGCAGACTACCCAGCCAGAAATAATCAGACACCCATTTTTCAAGCTAGCATATAATGTCACATAAACACAAACCACAGCTAAATGTAGCACTAACCTTTGATGATCTTCATCAGATGACAACCCTAGGACATTATGTTATACAATACATGCATGTTTTGTTCAATCAAGTTCATATTTATATCAAAAACGAGCTTTTTACATTAGCATGTGACTAGCATTCCCACCGAACACTGCCGGTGAATTTACTAAATTACTCACGATAAACGTTCACAAAAAGCATAACAATTATTTTAAGAATTATAGATACAGAACTCCTCTATGCACTCGATATGTCCGATTTTAAAATAGCTTTTCGGTGAGAGCACATTTTGCAATATTCTCAGTAGATAGCCCGGCATCACAGGGCTAGCTATTTAGACACCCAGCAGGTTTAGCACTCATCAAGTGCATCAGAATGCACTCCCAGGACTTCTACTTCAATAACAAATGTTGGTTTGGTCCAAAATAATCCATCGTTATATCCAAACAGCGGTGTTTTGTTTGTGCGTTCTAGACACTATCCTAAAGGCTAAATAAGGGTGACGAGCATGGCGCAATTCGTGACAAAAGAATTCTAAATATTCCATTACCGTACTTCGAAGCATGTCAACCGCTGTTTAAAATCAATTTTTATGCCATTTTCTCATAAAAAAGCGATAATATTCCGACCGGGAATCTGCGTTTAGATAAACAGACAAAGGAAAAGAAACCATTCGGTCGAAGCGGGCACACGCCTAAGCCCATAGTACTCTGAGTGGCCACTTGCCAAAAGCGATAAAGTGTTTCAGCCAGAGCCTGCCTCGATATCGTTCAACGTTTTCCCGGGCTCTGAGACCCTATGGACGACGTAGGAAGTGTCACGTTATTGCACAGATCCTTAGTCTTCAATAAAAAGAGCCAAGATGAAACACTACTTCTCAGACAGGCCACTTCCTGCTTGAAATCTTCTCAGGTTTTGGCCTGCCATAGGAGTTCTGTTATACTCACAGACACCATTCAAACAGTTTTAGAAACTTTAGGGTGTTTTCTATCCAAAGCCAATAATTATATGCATATTCTAGTTACTGGGCAGGTGTAGTAACCAGATTAAATCGGGTACGTTTTTTATCCAGCCGTGCAAATACTGCCCCCTATCCCCAACAGGATAAAGGAGAGTCTTGTCTTTAAAATAGTGTAAAATAGTCATATGTTTGAAAAATTGAAGTTTTCGGATTTTCGAGGAGTTTGTATTTCGCGCCACGCCTTATCATTGGATAGGTGTTCCGCTAGCGGAACTTCTAGATGTAAGAGGTTTTGACGATCTGTATCAGATGACAGGACTCAATGTTACACAATACATGTATGTTTTGTTCGATAAAGTTCATATTTATATCCAAAAACCCCATTTTACATTGGCGCGTGATGTTCAGAAAATGTTTTGCCTCCCAAAACTTCCGGTGAAAGAGCACATAAATTTACAGAAATACTCATCATAAACATTGATAAAATATACAACAGTTATTCTAAGAATTATAGATACACTTCCCCTTAATGCAACCGCTGTGTCAGATTTCACAACAGCTTTACGGCGAAAGCACATTGTTCAATATTCTGAGTACAGAGCTCAGCCATCAAAGCAAGCTATACAGTTACCCGCCAAGTTCTGGAGTCAACAAAACTCAGAAATAGTATTATAAATCTTCACTTACCTTTGCTGATCTTCGTTGGAATGCACTCCCAGGACTCCCACTTCCACAATAAAGGTTCGTTTTGTTCGATAAAGTCCATCATTTATGTCCAAATACCTCCGTTTTGTTCACGCGTTTAGATCACTATTCCAAATGCACAATGTGCGAGCGCAAAACCCTAGACGAAAAGTCAAAAAGTTCCATTACCGTTCGTAGAAACATGTCAAACGATGTTTACAATCAATCCTTAGGGTCTTTTTATCATTAATCTTTGATAATATTCCAACTGGACAATAGCGTATTCATTACAGAGGAAAAAGAAGGAATGGTGTGCCTGCGTGACCGCGCAGTAAACAACTCATTGGCCTCAGCCTAGTCCACTTGTTGAATCACCTCTTATTCTCTCCCCATTCACAGTTGAAGCATGAAACAAGGTTCTAAAGACTGTTGACATCTAGTGGAAGCCTTAGGAAGTGCAAAATGACCCCACAGACACTGTAGTTTGGATAGGCAATCACTTAAAAACTACAACCCTCAAAATCTCCCACTTTCTGGTTGGATTTTCCTCAGGTTTTTGCCTGCCACAGTTCTGTTATACTCACAGACATCATTCAAACAGTTTTAGAAACTTCAGAGTGTTTTCTATCCAAATCTACTAATAATATGCAAATATTTGACTCTGGGCCCGAGTAGCAGGTAGTTTACTCTGGGCACGCTTTTCATTCGAACGTGAAAATACTGCCCCTGTCCCAAACAGGCTAACCTAGAAGTGACAAAAGCATGGATAGATTTTTTCTGCATCATTTTTGGACATAAAATTTCTGATTTTTGCAATGTTACGTAGATGGAAAAATGCTGTCCTTGAAACAGTCTTCGATTTGTTCGTCAAAGGAGAGGTCAGGGTCAAGAGTAATGCCGAGGTCCTTCACAGTTTTATTTGAGACGACTGTACAACCATCAAGATGAATTGTCAGATTCAACAGAAGATCTCTTTTTTTCTTGGGACCTACATCAAGCATCTCTGTTTTGTCCGAGTTTAAAAGTAGAACGTTTGCAGCCATCCACTTCCTTATGTCTGAAACACAGGCTTCCAGCGAGGGCAATTTTGGGGCTTCACCATGTTTCATCGAAATGTACAGCTGTGTGTCATCCGCATAGCAGTGAAAGTTAACATTATGTTTTCGAATGGCTATGTAAACAGGCGGCAAGAGAGGCCTGAGACTAGCGCTAATGTAATGGCTATGTAAACAGGCAGTAAGAGAGTCCTGAGACTAGCGCTAATGTAATGGCTATGTAAACAGGCGGTAAGAGAGGCCTGAGACTAGCGCTAATGTGATGGCTATGTAAACATGCGGTAAGAGAGGCCTGAGTCTAGCGCTAATGTAATGGCTATGTAAACAGGCGGTAAGAGAGGCCTGAGACTAGCGCTAATGTAATGGCTATGTAAACAGGCGGTAAGAGAGGCCTGAGACTAGTGCTAATGTAATGGCTATGTAAACAGGCGGTAAGAGAGGCCTGAGACTAGCGCTAATGTAACGGCTATGTAAACAGGCGGTAAGAGAGGCCTGAGACTAGCGCTAATGTAATGGCTATGTAAACACTGCTAGCAGTGTGTGTTCATGTTCAGTGAATGCTGCGTGCCAGCCGAGTTCCAGGATTACTGGGAGTTCCTATGACCTCTTACAGACTCTCTGGAAACCATTACCTGAAACTACCTCAAAATCAAATACCTTTCTCTCTCTCTCTCTCTCTCTCTTTATCTCTCTCTCTCTCTCTCTCTTTCTCTCTCTCTCTCTCTCTCTTTCTCTCTTTCTCTCTCTCTCTCTCTTTCTATCCTTCCCTGTCTCTTTTCCTGCTTCTCTCCTCTCCCTATCTTATCACTCCCTCCCTAACTCCCTCCCTCCCTGACTCCCTCCCTTCCTTCCCCTCCCTTTATACCTTGCCAAACTGATAACAGCTGATCTAAGCCATAAATGAACCCTGCCATTACACTATGGCAATTTTCTGCTCTTTCAAAGCAGAACTGTTTTACTTCATTTTTTAGAAGTGACTGAGGTATGTTGGCGGGGTATAGGAGTAACTCTCTGACTGAGGTATGTTGGCTGGGTATAGGAGTAACTCTCTGTGACTGAGGTATGTTGGCTGGGTATAGGAGTAACTCTCTGTGACTGAGGTATGTTGGCTGGGTATAGGAGTAACTCTCTGTGACAGGTATGTTGGCTGGGTATAGGAGTAACTCTCTGACTGAGGTATGTTGGCCAGGTATAGGAGTAACTCTCTGACTGAGGTATATTGGCTGGGTATAGGAGTAACTCTCTGACTTAGGTATGTTGGCTAGGTATAGGAGTAACTCTCTGGCTGAGGTATGTTGGCTGGGTATAGGAGTAACTCTCTGACTGAGGTATGTTGGCTGGGTATAAGAGTAACTCTCTGACTGAGGTATGTTGGCTGGGTATAGGAGTAACTCTCTGTGACTGAGGTATGTTGGCTGGATATAGGAGTAACTCTCTGTGACTGAGGTATGTTGGCTGGGTATAGGAGTAACTCTCTGTGACTGAGGTATGTTGGCTGGGTATAGGAGTAACTCTCTGTGACTGAGGTATGTTGGCTGGGTATAGGAGTAACTCTCTGACTGAGGTATGTTAGCTGGGTATAGGAGTAACTCTCTGACTGAGGTATGTTGGCCAGGTATAGGAGTAACTCTCTGACTGAGGTATATTGGCTGGGTATAGGAGTAACTCTCTGACTGAGGTATGTTGGCCGGGTATAGGAGTAACTCTCTGACTGAGGTATGTTGGCCAGGTATAGGAGTAACTATCTGTGACTGAGGTATGTTGGCTGGGTATAGGAGTAACTCTCTGACTGAGGTATGTTGGCTGGGTGTAGGAGTAACTCTCTGACTGAGGTATGTTGGCCGGGTATAGGAGTAACTCTCTGACTGAGGTATGTTGGCTGGGTATAGGAGTAACTCTCTGACTGAGGTATGTTGGCTGGGTATGGGAGTAACTCTCTGACTGAGGTATGTTGGCTGGGTATAGGAGTAACTCTCTGACTGAGGTATGTTGGCTGGGTATAGGAGTAACTCTCTGTGACTGAGGTATGTTGGCTGGGTATAGGAGTAACTCTCTGACTGAGGTATGTTAGCTGGGTATAGGAGTAACTCTCTGGCTGAGGTATGTTGGCTAGGTATAGGAGTAACTCTCTGACTGAGGTATGTTGGCTGGGTATAGGAGTAACTCTCTGGCTGAGGTATGTTAGCTGGGTATAGGAGTAACTCTCTGTGACTGAGGTATGTTGGCTGGGTATAGGAGTAACTCTTTGACTGAGGTATGTTGGCTGTGTATAGGAGTAACTCTCTGACTGAGGTATGTTGGCCAGGTATAGGAGTAACTCTCTGTGACTGAGGTATGTTGGCTGGGTATAGGAGTAACTCTCTGACTGAGGTATGTTGGCTAGGTATAGGAGTAACTCTCCGACTGAGGTATGTTGGCTGGGTATAGGAGTAACTCTCTGACTGAGGTATGTTGGCTAGGTATAGGAGTAACTCTCTGACTGCGGTATGTTGGCCAGGTATAGGAGTAACTCTCTGACTGAGGTATGTTAGCTGGGTATAGTAGTAACTCTCTGGCTGAGGTATGTTGGCTGGGTATAGGAGTAACTCTCTGACTGAGGTGTGTTAGCTGGGTATAGGAGTAACTCTCTGTGACTGAGGTATGTTGGCTGGGTATAGGAGTAACTCTCTGACTGAGGTATGTTAGCTGGGTATAGTAGTAACTCTCTGGCTGAGGTATGTTGGCTGGGTATAGGAGTAACTCTCTGACTGAGGTGTTATAGCTGGGTATAGGAGTAACTATCTGTGACTGATAGTATAGGAGTAACTCTCTGTGACTGAGGTATGTTGGCTGGGTATAGGAGTAACTCTCTGACTGAGGTGTGTTAGCTGGGTATAGGAGTAACTATCTGTGACTGAGGTATGTTGGCTGGGTGTAGGATTAACTCTCTGACTGAGGTATGTTGGCTGGGTATAGGAGTAACTCTCTGACTGAGGTATGTTGGCTGGGTATAGGAGTAACTCTCTGACTGAGGTATGTTGGCTGGTTATAGGAGTAACTCTCTGACTGAGGTATGTTGGCTGGGTATAGGAGTAACTATCTGTGACTGAGGTATGTTGGCTGGGTATAGGAGTAACTCTCTGACTGAGGTATGTTGGCTAGGTATAGGAGTAACTCTCTGACTGAGGTATGTTGGCTGGGTGTAGGAGTAACTCTCTGTGACTGAGGTATGTTTGCTAGGTATAGGAGTAACTCTCTGTGACTGAGGTATGTTGGCTGGGTATAGTAGTAACTCTCTGGCTGAGGTATGTTGGCTGGGTATAGGAGTAACTCTCTGTGACTGAGGTATGTTGGCTGGGTATAGGAGTAACTCTCTGACTGAGGTATGTTAGCTGGGTATAGTAGTAACTCTCTGGCTGAGGTATGTTAGCTGGGTATAGGAGTAACTCTCTGACTGAGGTATGTTGGCTGGGTATAGGAGTAACTCTCTGTGACTGAGGTATGTTGGCTGGGTATAGGAGTAACTCTCTGACTGAGGTATGTTGGCTAGGTATAGGAGTAACTCTCCGACTGAGGTATGTTGGCTGGGTGTAGGAGTAACTCTCTGTGACTGAGGTATGTTGGCTGGGTATAGGAGTAACTCTCTGACTGAGGTATGTTGGCTGGGTGTAGGAGTAACTCTCTGTGACTGAGGTATGTTGGCTGGGTATAGGAGTAACTCTCTGACTGAGGTATGTTGGCTGGGTATAGGAGTAACTCTCTGTGACTGAGGTATGTTGGCTGGGTATAGGAGTAACTCTCTGACTGAGGTATGTTGGCTAGGTATAGGAGTAACTCTCCGACTGAGGTATCTTGGCTGGGTATAGGAGTAACTCTCTTTGACTGAGGTATGTTGGCTGGGTATAGGAGTAACTCTCTCTGACTGAGGTATGCTGGCTAGGTATAGGAGTAACTCTGTCTGACTGAGGTATGTTGGCTCGGTATAGGAGTAACTCTCTGTGTGTGAGATATGGAGGAAATAATGTCCTGTTGTCTCATCGCTTTGCATAAAAAACAAGACCAGTCATTCTTAGTCAATAGCGGTTGGGTTAAATGCAGAAGACACATTTCAGTTGAATTCATTCAGTTTGTACAACTGACTAGGTATCCCCCCTTTTCCCTTTTCCTTTCAATACACATGATGAGGTTGAAAATATAAGTAGTTAAACTGTAGGTACAAAACAAGATTAGAATGCTTTTTATTCTACTTCTTTCCTTCACAGCAACAACAAACCAGTACTCTGTCTCTCAGCGACAACGAACCAGTACTCTGTCTCTCAGCAACAACAAACCAGTACTCTGTCTCTCAGCGACAACGAACCAGTACTCTGTCTCTCAGCAACAACAAACCAGTACTCTGTCTCTCAGCAACAACAAACCAGTACTCTGTCTCTCAGCAACAACAAACCAGTACTCTGTCTTTCAGCGACAACGAACCAGTACTCTGTCTCTCAGCAACAACGAACCAGTACTCTGTCTCTCAGCAACAACAAACCAGTACTCTGTCTCTCAGCGACAACAAACCAGTACTCTGTCTCTCAGCAACAACAAACCAGTACTCTGTCTTTCCCATGGGATCTTAGAGGGAAAGATAGCCAACGAGACTTGTTTTCTACTGTATATGGTTAATGTTTTATAATGTTCCCTTGGACAGTAAAGACACAATCATTTTCTTGCATGGCCTTCTGACGCTGCTCTCTAAGCTGTGTGTGTGTTCCTAGCTTAGAGAGGTCCCAGGGCGAGACTATCATCACCGTGGCAACAGACACCGTTCTACCTGAATCACAAGGGTCTGTGTGTGTGTAGTGTGTGTGCAGTGTGTGTGTGTGTGTGTGTGTGTGTGTGTGTGTGTGTGTGTGTGTGTGTGTGTGTGTGTGTGTGTGTGTGTGTGTGTGTGTGTGTGTGTGTGTGTGTGTGTGTGTGCGTGTGTGTGTAGTCTGTGTAGTGTGTGTGTAGTCTGTGTAGTGTGTGTGTGGGAGAGAGGGAGCGAGAGAGAGAGGGAGAGGGTTGAAACAGTAGGTCCGAGACAAGGTAGCACGTCTGGTGAACAGGTCAGGGTTCCATAGCCGCAGGCAGAACAGCAGAAACTGGTGCAGCAGCACGACCAGGTGGACTGGGGACAGCCAGGAGTCATCAGGCCAGCTAGTCCTGATGCATGGTGCTAAGGCCCAGGTCCTCCGGGAGGGGAGAGAGATGGGAGAATTATAGGGAGCATACCTAAGATCACACAGGACACCTGATAAGACAGGAGAATTACACCAGATATTTTTTTTTGTAAAGGTTGTCTGCCTGGGCCAAGATGTGTGTGAATGTTTAGCTGTAGTCTTCTAGAGCTGTGTTCCGGAAGTCTAGAGTTAGCTTGAAGAAAATGGAGCAGTGTGTGTGTGTGCGTGTGCGTGTGTGTGCGTGTGCGTGTGCGTGTGCGTGTGCGTGCGTGCGTGCGTGCGTGCGTGCGTGCGTGCGTGCGTGGGTGTGTGTGTGTGTGTGTGTGTGTGTGTGGGGAACCCCTCCAGCTGAACACATGGTTTCTGACCCTCCAAAGTTTTACAAAAACAACTTTTCCCCTGGCTTCGATATTCTGCTTTTATTTGGTTCATTATCAAACAAGCATTTGTGCTGTAAAAATAAGAAATGTAATACATTTTGATGAAGTCAGATTGTAAATGCAACAATGGAACATAATTACTGGTTGTGTGTGTTAACTAATGGAACAGATTTGGAGCCATGTTTTATTGGAACACAGTTAAATATGTGTGTGTGTGTGTGTGTGTGTGTGTGTGTGTGGTGTGTGTGTGTGTGTGTGTGTGTGTGTGTGTGTGTGTGTGTGTGTGTGTGTGTGTGTGTGTGGTGTGTGGGGGGGCGCGTGTGTGCGTTTGTGCGTCTGTAACAGATGTGTTCGTACTTCATAACTCTCTCTTACAGCAATAACATCCTTGTAGTGTATTCTTTAAGAGTATTCTAGCTAACTCTCTCTTACAGCAATAACATCCTAGTAGAGTATTCTAGCTAACTCTCTCTTACAGCAATAACATCCTAGTAGAGTATTCTAGCTAACTCTCTCTTACAGCAATAACATCCTAGTAGAGTATTGTAGCTAACTCTCTCTTACAGCAATAACATCCTAGTAGAGTATTCTAGCTAACTCTCTCTTACAGCAATAACATCCTAGTAGAGTATTGTAGCTAACTCTCTCTTACAGCAATAACATCCTAGTAGAGTATTCTAGCTAACTCTCTCTTACAGCAATAACATCCTAGTAGAGTATTCTAGCTAACTCTCTCTTACAACAATAACATCCTAGTAGAGTATTCTAGCTAACTCTCTCTTACAGCAATAACATACAAAAACACATGGCAGGATGCCCCCCCCTCCACCCCAATATCTAACAGGTACCGTACACACATTTTCAGTATATATTTAGGGATGGGCATTTTAACCTTTTTTTGACTGTTCAAGTACTCGCATATTTTTTCTTTGGAGTACTCGAGTACTCAAATGGAAAAAAAAGTATCATTTTTAGGACACAAATTTATAGTAAAAACATGATGGAATATAACAGAATAAAATAGAACAGAATAATGTTAACGTATAGAAGATAGACTGTTGAATGTCAGGGTGGCAGTGTTCCCTCTTGTTTCTGTTGTTTTTCTCTCTCTCTTTTATTTCTAGGAACACAGAGGATCTAAGCTAGAATGTTTTCTCATTGAGCTCATTACTCACCTGTCTGGATCATTACTCACCTGTCTGGATCATTACTCACCTGTCTGGATCATTACTCACCTGTCTGGATCATTACTCACCTGTCTGGATCATTACTCACCTGTCAGGATCATTACTCACCTGTCTGGGTCATTACTCACCTGTCTGGATCATTACTCACCTGTCTGGATCATTACTCACCTGTCTGGATCATTACTCACCTGTCTGGGTCATTCCTCACCTGTCTGGATCATTACTCACCTGTCTGGATCATTACTCACCTGTCTGGATCATTACTCACCTGTCTGGATCATTACTCACCTGTCTGGATCATTACTCACCTGTCTGGATCATTACTCACCTGTCTGGATCATGCGGAGATCACCTGCTCTTGATCATTGACTCTGAAGGCGTGTATGCCTCCTATTCCACAGCTGTACTTCAGCACCAGTAACCAGTCTCGATCAGGGTAATAACCAGACTGGATCATTACTCTCCTGTCTGGATCATCACCTCACCGGTCTGAAGTATACATTACTCACCTAGTAGCCTAGTGGTCAGAGTGTTGGGCCAGATAATTAGCACGTGTATGACTCTGAAGTGCGTCATGAGTGCTATGGGCACAGCTATACTTCAGCAGCAGTAGCCTAGTGGTCAGAGTGTTGGGCCAGTAACCGATGCAGGTATTTGCCTAGTGGTCACCGAGTCGGTTGGACCAGTATACATAGCAGCTAGTAGCCTAGTGGTCAGAGTGTTGGGCCAGTAACTAGCAGGTAGCCTAGTGGTCAGAGTGTTGGGCCAGTAATTAGCAGGTAGCCTAGTGGTCAGAGTGTTGGGCCAGTAACCAGCAGGTAGCCTAGTGGTCAGAGTGTTGGGCCAGTAACTAGCAGGTAGCCTAGTGGTCAGAGTGTTGGGCCAGTAACTAGCAGGTAGCCTAGTGGTCAGAGTGTTGGGCCAGTAACTAGCAGGTAGCCTAGTGGTCAGAGCGTTGGGCCAGTAACTAGCAGGTAGCCTAGTGGTTAGAGTGTTGGGCCAGTAACCAGCAGGTAGCCTAGTGGTCAGAGTGTTGGGCCAGTAACTAGCAGGTAGCCTAGTGGTCAGAGTGTTGGGCCAGTAACTAGCAGGTAGCCTAGTGGTTAGAGCGTTGGGCCAGTAACCAGCAGGTAGCCTAGTGGTCAGAGCGTTGGACCAGTAACCAGCAGGTAGCCTAGTGGTCAGAGTGTTGGGCCAGTAACTAGCAGGTAGCCTAGTGGTCAGAGTGTTGGGCCAGTAACCAGCAGGTAGCCTAGTGGTCAGAGTGTTGGGCCAGTAACCAGCAGGTAGCCTAGTGGTCAGAGTGTTGGGCCAGTAACCAGCAGGTAGCCTAGTGGTCAGAGTGTTGGGCCAGTAACTAGCAGGTAGCCTAGTGGTTAGAGCTTTGGGCCAGTAACTAGCAGGTAGCCTAATGGTCAGAGCATTGGGCCAGTAACCGAAAGGTTGATAGATCAAATCCCCGAGCTGACAAGGTAAAAATCTGTTATTCTGCCCCTGAACAAGGCAGTTCATTTACCCACTGTAGGCCGTCATTGTAAATAAGAATTTGTTCTTAATTGATTTGCCTAGTTAAACAAAGTTGAAGGTTAAATAAAAATCTAGCTACCTACAGTACTGCAGATACAGCCTGGCTAGTAGAGTTTGTTTTACCACTGCTGTGTGTGTGTGTGTGTGTGTGTGTGTGTGTGTGTGTGTGTGTGTGTGTGTGTGTGCCATGAGAAGTGGAAGAGATTACTGACCATCAAAGACCTGTAGGAGGAATGTCCAGTTTACAGTCCTTTATCTTACGCAGGCCACTCCTGCTGGGATGCATCCCAAATGGCAGCCTATTGAGCTACTATGGACCCTGCTAAATGGTAGTGCACTATGTAGGGAATAGGGTGCACTGTGTAGGGAATAGGGTGCCATTTAGGACACCACCCTGGAGAACCAAGAAGAGACCATTTAATGTACCAAGGGTTTAACTAAGAGAGAGAGAGATGGAGAGAGCGAGAGAGATGGAGAGAATGAGAGAGATGAAAATGGAGAGAGAGAGAGAGAGAGAGTAATGGAGAGAAAGAGAGAAAGATGGAGAGAGAGAGAGAGAGTAAAGGAGAGAGAGAGATGGAGGGGGAGAGAGAGAGGCTTAGAAAGAGAGGGTTGAAGAAGGAGATTGGGGGAGTAGAAAGGGAAAGAGGGACAAGAGAGGGTTGGAGAAGGAGATGGAGGATTAGAGAGGGAGAGAGAGAGAGAGAGGAGAGAGAGTGGAATAAAGAAGTTGAAGCATAGCATTTGTGACGGAGTGACAGAGACAGAGTGACAGAGACAGAGTGACAGAGACAGAGGGACAGAGACAGAGGGACAGAGACAGAGGGACAGAGAGAGACAAAGTGACAGAGAGAGACAAAGTGACAGAGAGAGACAAAGTGACAGAGACAGAGACAGAGTGACAGAGACAGAGACAGAGTGACAGAGACAGAGTGACAGAGAGACAAAGTGACAGAGAGAGACAAAGTGACAGAGACAGAGACAAAGTGACAGAGACAGAGACAAAGTGACAGAGACAGAGACAAAGAGACAGAGAGAAAGAGACATAGAGAGAGACAGGATTAGACCCAACAAAATCATGAGAAAACAAAAAGATAATTACTTGACACATTGGAAAGAATTTACAAAAAAAACTGAGCAAGCTAGAATGCTATTTGGCCCTAAACAGAGAGTACAACGGAGAGAAACAAGAGAAAGAAGAGAGAGAGAAACAGTAGAGAGAGAAACAGGAGAGAGAGAAACAAGAAAGAGAGAGAAGAGTCATAGATAATCTGAGATCATGACAGAAGAGTGTTATTTGATTAGTTGATGTCTCACAACTGGATAATATTATGTCTTTACATGGGACGTGAAAGAGCGTATTGGAGATTCTATTTCTGCCTCAATAAGTGTGTTTTTGGTTTTACTACTATTTTACAAGGACAGTAGAACAAGTACAATTAGACAAGTGGGGACATGTCGCCGCTCCCCTCTAGGAAGCAGACTATTTTAGGCTTATGGGTTATGGGTTAGGGGTTAGGTTAAGGGTTAGGGGTTAGGTTTAGAGGTTAGGGGTTAGGGGCTAGGTTAAGGGTTAGGTTTAGAGGTTATGGGTTAGGGGTTAGGTTAAGGGTTAGGTTTAGAGGTTAGGGGTTAGGGGCTAGGTTAAGGGTTAGGTTTAGAGGTTAGGGGTTTAGGGCTAGGTTAAGGGTTAGGTTTAGAGGTTAGGGGTTTATGGGCTAGGTTAAGGGTTAGGTTTAGAGGTTATGGGTTATGGGCTAGGTTAAGGGTTAGGTTTAGAGGTTAGGGGTTAGGTTAAGGGTTAGAGGTTAGAGGTTAGGGGTTAGGGGTTAGGTTAAGGGTTAGGTTTAGAGGTTAGGGGTTAGGTTAAGGGTTAGAGGTTAGGGGTTAGGTTTAGAGGTTAGGGGTTAGGGGTTAGGTTAAGGGTTAGTGGTTAGGGGTTAGGTTAAGGGTTAGGGGCTAGGTTTAGAGGTTAGGGGTTAGGGGTTAGGTTAAGGGTTAGGTTTAGAGGTTAGGGGTTAGGTTAAGGGTTAGGTTTAGAGGTTAGGGGTTAGGTTAAGGGTTAGAGGTTAGGGGCTAGGTTAAGGGTTAGGTTTAGAGGTTAGGGGTTAGGTTAAGGGTTAGGGTTGGGGTAGGTGGGTTGGTAGGGTTGGTAGAGGTTAGGGGTTAGGGGTTAGGTTAAGGGTTAGGTTTAGAGGTTAGGGGTTAGGTTAAGGGTTAGGTTTAGAGGTTAGGGGCTAGGTTAAGGGTTAGGTTTAGAGGTTAGGTTAAGGGTTAGAGGTTAGGGGTTAGGGGTTAGGTTAAGGGTTAGAGGTTAGGGGTTAAGGGTTAGGTTTAGAGGTTAGGTTAAGGGTTAGAGGTTAGGGGTTAGGTTAAGGGTTAGGGGTTAGGGGTTAGGTTAAGGGTTAGAGGTTAGGGGTTAGGTTAAGGGTTAGGTTTAGGGGTTAGAGGTTAGGGGTTAGGGGCTAAGTTAAGGGTTAGAGGTTAGGGGTTAGGTTAAGGGTTAAGGGTTAGAGGTTAGGTTAAGGGTTAGGGGTTAGAGGTTAGGGGTTAGGTTAAGGGTTAGGTTTAGGGGTTAGGGGTTAGGTTAAGGGTTAGGGGTTAGGTTAAGGGTTAAGGGTTAAGGGTTAGGGGTTAGGTTTAGAGGTTAGGGGTTAGGGGTTAGGTTAGGGGTTAGGTTAAGGGTTGGAGGTTAGGGGTTAGAGGTTAAGGGTTAGAGGTTAGGGGTTAGGTTAAGGGTGAGTTAGAGGTTAGGGGTTAGGTTAAGGGTTAGAGGTTAGGGGTTAGGGGTTAGGTTAAGGGAGGGTTAGGGTTAGGGGTAGTGTTAGGTGTTAGGGAAAATAGGACTTTGAATATTAATACTTTGTTTACTCCCCACAAGGATTGTGTGTGTGTGTGTGTGTGGTGTGTGTGTGTGTGTGTGTGTGTGTGTGTGTGTGTGTGTGTGTGTGTGTGTGTGTGTGGGGGGCGTTAACGTAGTGAAGCCACATGGGACCTGTAGTGTGCAGAGTCAGCAGTCTGTCAAGTAATGAAGGAGAAAACCAATACCAGACTATAGCTCCAACTTTTCTCTTATCACACTCTTTCTTTCCTCACAGTCACTCCATCCCTCCACTGTTTCTTTCTTCACAGTCACTCCATCCCTCCACTCTTTCTTTCTTCACAGTCACTCCATCCCTCCACTCTTTCTTTCTTCACAGTCACTCCATCCCTCCACTCTTTCTTTCTTCACAGTCACTCCATCCCTCCACTGTTTCTATCTCTCCATCTCTCCATTTCTCCATTATGTCCTTCTCTCCATCTCTCCATCTTTCCATTATGTCCTACTCTCCATCTCTCCACTATTTCCTTCTCTTCCTCTCCCATATGGTCTCACCTTGTCTCTCCCTTTCCACACTCTCTACCTTTAAACCTTTCTCCATTTCCTCTCCTTCTCCCCTCTCTCTCTCTCTCTCTCTCTCTCTCTCTCTCTACAAATTTTTATGCCTCGTTCGCTATGTTTCTCCATCCATCTCTCTATCTCTCCAGTAGGCTATGCGCTGAGCTGGGGTGAATATGACCCTGGTGATGTTTGCTGGCTAAGCTAGAGTAACCTTGTCTGAGGAGGAATCACTGCCCTGCCAGAGACTGAAAAAAAGCCTTGGCATAAAGGAGGAGAGAAAATGAAGTGTCATTATGTTCTTTAGAGGTCAGAGAAAGACGTTAGAGGGAGGGAGGGAGGGAGGGAAGGGCAGAGAGAGGGAGGGAGGGAGGGAGGGAGAGAGAGAGGGAGGGGCGGAGAGAGAGAGGGAGGGGTAGAGAGAGGATATGGGGAGAGGGAGGGAGGGAGGGGCAGAGAGAGAGAGGGAGGAGCAGAGAGAGATGGAGGGAGGGAGACAGAGAGGCAGAGAGAGAGGCAGAGAGAAAGAGGCAGAGAGAGAGGGAGGGTGGGGCAGAAAGAGGATATAGGGAGAGGGGAGATGAGAAAAGAGAAGAAAGCAGAGGATTGTTGTAGTGAGGACAGGGGGAGAGGGAAGGTAGGGGTAAACTCTCAGAGGTTGCAACGAGGCCTGCCCCGAGTGAACCCACACTAAGAGGACATACACCCAGACCACAGCCACACCCCCAAGCACCTGAGACCCTGTCAAACAAACCCTGGCCACACCCTATATAGGCCCCCCAGATAAGGCCTGTGTATTAGACACTATGGAACAGAAAGCTTTTACTATCTCATCCTAGAATATACCGTCTCTGAGGTCATCTGCATTTTGGCCTAAAGAGCAGGAACCCAGACTTCATCAAAGAAATCAGAAATACAGACATTGTCATCCTACAAGAAACATGGTATAGAGGAGATGGACCCACTGGTTGCCCTCTAGGTTACAGAGAGCTGGTAGTCCCATCCACCACACTACCAGGTGTGAAACAGGGAAGGGACTCAGGGGGTATGCTAATTTGGTATAGAGCAGACCTTACCCATTCTATTAAAGTCAAAACAGGAACATTATACATCTGGCTAGAAATTAATAAGAACATGAGAAAAACAGAGGAAAATGTCCTCATGTGTGCTACCTATATCCCCCCCACTAGAATCCCCATACTTTAATGAGGACAGCTTCTCCATCCTACCTATATCCCCCCCACTAAAATCCCCATACTTTAATGAGGACAGCTTCTCCATCCTACCTATATCCCCCCCACTAAAATCCCCATACTATAATGAGGACAGCTTCTCCATCCTACCTATATCCCCCCACTAGAATCCCCATACTTTAATGAGGACAGCTTCTCCATCCTACCTATATCCCCCCACTAAAATCCCCATACTTTAATGAGGACAGCTTCTCCATCCTACCTATATCCCCCCCACTAAAATCCCCATACTTTAATGAGGACAGCTTCTCCATCCTACCTATATCCCCCCACTAGAATCCCCATACTTTAATGAGGACAGCTTCTCCATCCTACCTATATCCCCCCCACTAGAATCCCCATACTTTAATGAGGACAGCTTCTCCATCCTAGAGGGGGAGATCAACCATTTCCAGGCCCAGGGACATGTACTAGTCTGTGGCAACTTAAATGCCAAAACTGGACAAGAACCCGACACTCTCAGCACACAGGGGGACAAACACCAACCTGGAGGTGACAGCATTCCCTACCAAATATACCCCCCCTCCCAGACACGACTATGACAAAACAACCAACAACAATGGGTCAGAACTCCTGCAGCTCTGTTGCATGCTGGGTCTGAACATAGTTAATGGTAGGCTTCGAGGGGACTCCTATGGTAGGTACACCTATAGCTCATCTCTAGGCAGTAGTACTGTAGACTACTTTATCACTGACCTCAACCCAGAGTCTCTCAGAGCGTTCACAGTCAGCCCACTGACACCCCTATCAGACCACAGCAAAATCACAGTCTACTTGAACAGAGCAATACTCAGTCATGAGGCATCAAAGCCAAAGGAACTGAGTAACATTAAGAAATGCTTTAGATGGAAGGAAAGTAGTGTTGAAACTTACCAAAAAAACTGTTAAGCAACAACAAATTCAATCCCTTCTAGACAACTTCCTGGACAAAACGTTTCACTGTAATAGTGAAGGTGTAAACTCGGCAGTATATTTCACCTTTCAGCTTCCCTGTCAAATAAAAAAATGTAAAGCGGACAACATAACAAAATGAACAACAATTACAAATGGTTTGATGAAGAATACGAAAACCTAAGAAAGAAACTGAGAAACCTGTTCAACCAAAAACATAGAGACCCGGAAAACCTGAGTCTACACCTTCACTATGGTTAATCACTAAAACGCTAAAACAATACACTACAAAATAAGAAGGAACAGCACGTCAGAAATCAGCTCAATGTAACTGAAGAATCGATAGAATCTAACCACTTCTGGGAAAATTGGAAAACACTAAACAAACAACACGAAGAGTTTTCTATCCAAAATGGAGATGTCTGGATAAACCACTTCTCCAATCTATTTGGCTCTATAACAAAGAACAAACAGCTAAAACATATACATGATCAAATACAAATCTTAGAATCAACTATTAGAGACTACCAGAACACACTGGATTCTACAATTACCTTGAATGAGCTACAGGACAAAATACAAACCCTGCAACCCAAAAAAGGCCTGTGGGGTTGATTGTATCCTAAATGAAATTATAAAATATTCAGACCACAAATTCCAATTGGCTATACAAAAACTCTTTATCATCATCCTTAGCTCTGGCATCTTCCCCAATATTTGGAACCAAGGATGATCACCAATATCTAAGGTGGGATATGCGTCAACAGCAACCTTGGGAAAATCCTCTGCATTATCATTGACAGCAGACTCCTAGATCTCCTCAGTGAAAACAATGTACTGAGCAAATCTCAAATTGTCTTTTTACCAAATTATTGTATGTCAGACCACGTATTCACCCTGCACACCCTAACTGACAAACAAACAAACCAAAACAAAGGCAAAGTCTTCTCATGTTTTGTTGACTTCAAAAAAGCTTTTGACTCAATTTTGCATGAGGTTCTGGTATACAAATTGATTGATAGAAGCGGTGTTGGGGGAAAAATATAAGACATTATGAAATCCATGTACACAAACAACAAGTGTGCTGTTAAAATTTACAAAAAATAGACACATTTCTTTCCACAGGGCCATAGGGTGAGACAGGGATTTAGCTTGAGCCCCACCCTCTTCAACATATATATCAACAAATTGGTGAACACCCGACCTCACCCTACTAGAAACAAAAGTCAAATGTCTACGGTTTGCTGAAGATCTGGTGCTTCTGTCACCAAGCAAGGAGGGTCTACAGCAGCACCTAGATCTTCTGCACAGATTCTGCCAGACCTGGGCCCTGACAGTAAATCTCAGTAAGACCAAAATAATGGTGTTCCAAAAAAGGTCCAGTTGCCAGGACCACAAATGACACCTATCTCGGCCTAATCATCCTCACCACAGGTAACTTCCACAAAGCTGTGAACGATCTGAGAGACAAGGCAAGAAGGGCATTCTACGCCATCAAAAGGAACATAAAATTCAACATGCCATTTAAGATCTGGCAAAGAAATACGTGAATCAGTTATAGAACTGAGCAAGAATTCACAAAATGGCACAAACATCAAATTGAGACTCTGCATGCAGAATTCTGCAAAAATATCCTCAGTTTATAACATAAAACACCAAACAATGCATTCCGAGCAGAGTAAGGCCGATATTCGCTAATTATGAAAATTCAGAAAAGAGCCGTTAAATTTTACAACCATCTAAAAGGAAGCAATTACCAAACCTTCCATAACAAAGCTATCTCTCTCTCACCTACAGAGAGATGAACCTGGAGAAGAGCCCCCTAAGCAAGCTGGTCTTGGGGCTTTGTTCACAAACACAAACAAACCCCAATGAGCCCCAGGAGAGGAACACAATTAGACCCAACCAAATCATGAGAAAACAAAAAGATAATTACTTGACACAATGGAAAGAATTTCCCCCCCAAAAACGGAGCAAACTAGAATGCTCTTTGGCCCTAAACAGAGAATACACAGTGGCAGAATAACAGACCACTGTGACTGACCCAAAATTAAGGAAATCTTTGACTATGTACAGACTCAGTGAGCATAGCTTTGCAAAAGTATTCACCCCCCTTGGCGTTTTTCCTATTTTGTTGCATTACAACCTGTCATTTAAATAGATTTTTTATTGGGATTTCATATAATGGACAAACACAAAATAGTCCAAATTGTTGAAGTGAAAAAATTACTTGTTTCAAAAAAATTCTAAAAAATAAAAAACTGGAAAGTGGTGCGTGCATATGCATTCACCCCCTTTGCTTTGAAGCCCTTAAATAAGATCTGGTGCAACCAATTACCTTCAGAAGTCACATAATTAGTTAAATAAAGTCCACCTGTGTGCAATCTAAGTGTCACATGATCTCAGTATATATACACCTGTTCTGATAGGCCCCAGAGTCTGCAACACCACTAAGCAAGGGGCACCACCAAGCAAGTGGCATCATGAAGACCAAGGAGCTCTCCAAACAGGTCAGAGACAAAGTTGTGGAGAAGTACAGATCAGGGTTGGTTTATAAAAAATATCCAAAACTTTGAACATCCCCCGGAGCACCATTGAATCCATTATAAAAAAATGGAACGAGTATGGCACCACAACAAACCTGCCAAGAGAGGGCATTAATCAGAGAGGCAACAAAGAGACCAAAGATAACCATGAAGGAGCTGCAAAGCTCCACAGCGGAGATTGGAGTATCTGTCCATAGGACCACTTTAAGACGTACACCCCACAGAGCTGGGCTTTACGGAAGAATGTCCAGAAAAAAACGTTTGGTGTTCGCCAAAAGGCATGTGGGAGACTCCCCAAACATATGGAAGAAGGTGGTTAGATAGTTAGATGAGACTAAAATGTAGCTTTTTGGCCATCAAGGAAAACGCTATGTCTGGCGCAAACCCAACACCTCTCATCACCCCGAGAACATCATCCCCACAGTGAAGCATGGTGGTGGCAGCATCATGCTGTTTGGGATGTTTTTCATCGGCAGGGAATGGGAAACTGGTCAGAATTTAAGGAATGATGGATGGCGCTAAATACAGGGAAATTCTCGAGGGAATCCTGCTTCAGTCTTCAAGAGATTTGAGACTGGGACGGAGGTTCACCTTCCAGCAGGACAATGACCCTAAGCATACTGCTAAAGCAACACTCGAGTGGTTTAAGGGGAAACATTTAAATATCTTGGAATGGCCTAGTCAAAGCCCAGACCTTAATCCAATTGAGAATCTGTGGTATGACTTAAAGATTGCTGTACACCAGTGGAACCCATCCAACTTGAAGGAGCTGGAGCAGTTTTGCCTTGAAGAATGGGCAAAAATCCCAGTGGCTAGATGTGCCAAGCTTATAGAGACATACCCCAAGAGACTTGCAGCTGTAATTGCTGCAAAAGGTGGCTCTACAAAGTATTGCCTTTGAGGGGGTGAATTGTTATGCACGCTCAAGTTTTCCGGTTTTTTTTGTCTTATTTCTTGTTTGTTTCATAATAATAAATATTTTGCATCGTCAAAGTGGTAGGCATGTTGTGTAAATCAAATGATACAAACCCCCCCAAAATCTATTTTAATTCCAGGTTGTACAACAACAAAATAGGAAAAATGCCAAGGGGGTGAATACTTTTGCAAGCCACTGTACTGTGAGAGGGCGCCGTAGGCAGACCTGGCTCTCAAGAGAAGACAGGCTATGTGCACACTGCCCACAAAATGAGGTGGAAACTGAGCTGCACTTCCTAACCTCCTGCCAAATGTATGTCCATATTAGAGACATATTTCCCTCAGATTACACAGATCCACAAAGATTTTCTAGACAAATCCAATTTTAATAAACTCCCATATCTATTGGGTTAAATACTACAGTGTGCCATCACAGCAGCAAGATTTGTGACCTGTTACCACAAGAAAAGGGCAACCAGTGTAGAACATACACCATTGTAAATACAACCTATATTTATGTACTTTAAGTATTTGCACATTATTATAACACTGTATATGGACAGTTATGTCTCCTCTCCTCCTCACCCACTTATCTCCTCCTCCCCCTCTCCCATCCTCCTCCTCTCCTTTCCCTCTCTCCTCCTCCCCCTCCCCCTCCCTCTCTCCTCCTCCCCCTCCCTCTCTCCTCTCCCCCTCTCCTCTCCCTTTTCACCTTTCTTCTTCTCTTGCTCTGTGTTTTGGGAGAGTAAACAGTAAGCAGTAAACACAGTAATGACAGTTTGAAATCCTCCAAAATAAATGTATAACCGCAAGGTGAAGACAAACAAACACACACACACACCTCAGTGTGGTTTTACCTGTATTCCATAAATCTTTACCTGTATTCCATAAAGGGGTCCGAATGCTTTCCGAATGCACAGTATGTGTATACTTGTATTTCTGTGTGTGAGATTACACTTAGAGATATATTTTAGTCTGAAGCCCCCACTTACTCAATAATCCCTGTCCCATTTTACTCTCCTCCTTTCCTCACTCCCTAAATCCACTGAACAGGGGCTTTGATCAGACTAATAATCTAAACCTATCCCCCCCTTACCTTCCACCCCAGTCTGATCTGCCTAAGCATCATGGGAGACTTCACCTCAGTCATAAAAATTCAGGCTCTGGGTTTGAAGTCTGTTCTCTGTGATGTCATGGTGTATTTCCCTGGCCTGGTTCTTGCCTGGTTCTGGCCTGGTTCTGGTCTGGTTCTGGTTCTGGACTGGTTCTGGACTGGTTCTGGTCTGGTTCTGGCCTGGTTCTTGTCTGGTTCTGGACTGGTTCTGGTCTGGGTCTGGACTGGTTCTGGACTGGTTCGGGTCTGGTTCTGGACTGGTTCTGGACTGGTTCTGGTGTGGTTCTGGTCTGGTTCTGGTGTGGTTCTGGTCTGGTTCTGGACTGGTTCTGGACTGGTTCTGGACTGGGTCTGGTTCTGGTTTGGTTCTGGTCTGGTTTGGTTCTGGTCTGGTTCTGGACTTGTTCTGGTCTGGTTCTAGACTGGTTCTGGGTCTGGTTCTGGTTTGGTTCTGGTCTGGTTCTGGACTGGTTCTGGACTGATTCTGGTCTGGTTCTGGTTTGGTTCTGGTCTGGTGTGGTGTGTTGGACGTCTCACAGTCCCGTGATTTAGGACGAATCAGATTTCAGATCCACTTTACTGTTGGAGTTTATGGTGGGTTTTCCCCCACACGCTATTTGAATTTATGCTGCTTTATTGGCATGGGAAACATATTTTTACATTGCCAAAGCAAGTCAAAAGGATAATAAACAAAAGTGAAATAAACAATAAAAAAATTAACAGTATACATTACACTCACAAAAGTTCCAAAATAATAAAGATTTTTCAAACGTCATATTATTTGCAAATAGTTCAAGTACAAAAGGGAAAATAAATAAACATAAATAAACATAAATATGGGTTGTGTTTACAATAGTGTTTGTTTTTCACTGGTTGCCCTTTTCTTCTGGCTAGTTAAACAACAAATAGTGCCAACAATGTCACAGTGCTGGGAGCTAACCAGCCAGGTTCAATGTTATCTAGTTAACATTAGGCTCTACCTAGAACAGCATTGGGAATGGCTCTGGGAAACAAATAATAACATCAGCTAGGGAGCCAGCCAGCTTACATTAGCTAGCTAGCTAACAGTACACTTTAGCTTGAAATGAAAACCACTTTCTGTCAAAACTAGAAAATGTGTAATATCTGAAAATGTAATGTTAGCTAGCTAACGCTAGACCATCATACCTGTATACATCATTGTGCAAATGATTTAGGAATGCTATGCCACGCTTTCCCTTAGTTTGAAGATGTAATCCGGAGACCAGTGTTTCCTCCATCTCTTTAGCTATAATACTCTAATTCCACTGATTTAAAAACTTGATCCTCCAGAAAGTGGAGAGCAACACTTATGCAGCTCCACTACACAACACATTTTTTTAAAAGCAGCGTTCGACAGGATTACCAACACAGACTAAACAATTGTATTCTTATTTACAGATGGCATACAAGTGTGTTATTAAGGCACATGATAGTTCACATGTTCAAGAAGGCATTTCTGCCAAAAAAACGCATTTTGATAAAAAAAACATTTTTTACGTTCAATTGGCTCTCCTGTGAAGTCGTGACTTGTGACATGCATTTCCTGAATCGGGTCAGGTGGTCATACATTTGGCAGGAGATTAGAAAGTGCAGCTCAGTTTCCACCTCATTATGTGGGCAGTGTGCACATAGCCTGTTTTCTCTCAAGTGCCAGGTCTGCCTATGGCAACCTTTCTCAATAGCAAGGCTATCCTCACTGAGTCTGTAAATTTTTTCCAATGTGTCAAGTAATTATCTTTTTATTTTCTCGTAATTTGGTTGGTTTGGTCCTGGGGCTCTGTGGGGTCTGTTTGTGTTTGTGAACAGAGCCCCAGGACCAGCTTGCTTAGGGGACTCTTCTCCAGATTCATCTCTGTGTAGGTGATGGCTTTGTTATGGAAGGTTTGGGAATCGCTTCCTTTTAGGTGGTTGTCGAATTTTATTTTCTGGATTTTACATTTACATTTAAGTCATTTAGCAGACGCTCTTATCCAGAGCGACTTACAACTTGAATTTTTTATAATTAGCTGGTGTCATCCTAATTTTGCTCTGCATGCATTCTTTTTGGTTTTATGTTGTACAAGGAGGATATTTATGAGGAATTCTGCAATTATGAATTCTTGGTTGGTGAGTCGACCCCAGACCTCGCAACCGCAACCCTAACTAATTCAAGTATTTTTTTGCATCCCTAACTGGGATAATGCGTTCATCCACCTCATCCACCTCTGGCCTGCTGGCCCCCCTACCTCTGAGGAAGCACAGTTCCCGCTCAGCCCAGTCAAAACTGTTCGCTGCTCTGGCACCCCAATGGTGGAACAAGCTCCCTCACGACGCCAGGACAGCGGAGTCAATCACCACCTTCCGTAGACACCTGAAACCCCACCTCTTTAAGGAATACCTGGGATAGGATTAAGTAATCCTTCTAACCCTCCCCCCCTACCCTCCCCGCCAAAAAAGATATAGATGTACTATTGTAAAGTGGTTGTTCCACTGCATATCATAAGGTGAATGCACCAATTTGTAAGTCGCTCTGGATAAGAGTGTCTGCTAAATGACGTAAATGTAAATGTAAAATAATGAATTTTATTTTACTTTTCATGGTGTAGAAGGCCATTCTTGCCTTGTCTCTCAGATCATACACAGCTTTATGGAAGTTACCTGCAGTGCTGATGTTTAGGCTGAGGTATGTATAGATCTTTGTGTGTTCTAGGGCAACAGTGTCTAGATGGAATTTGTATTTGTGGTCCTGGCAACTGGACATTTTTTGGACACCATTATTTTTTGTCTTACTGAGATTTACTGTCAAGGCCCAGGTCTGGCAGAATCTGTGCAGAATATCTAGGTTCTGATGTAAGCCCTCCTTGGTTAGTGACAGAAGCACCAGATTATCTGCAAACAGTAGACATTTGATTTCCAAGTCCAATATGGTGAGGCCAGGTGCTGCAGACTGTTCTAGTGCACTCGCCAATTCATTGTTGTTATATGTTGAAGAGGGTGGGGCTCAAGCTGCATTCCTGTCTCACCCCACTGTCAAGTGTCAGTGTGCAGCGGGTAGGACGGAGTCAGGCACAGGACACGGAACTGAGTAAAAACGTACTTTACTCGAATAAATCACAAACTAATTCCATACAGGGAAAACAATCCAGCTCGACACAAAAGAGCGACCACTTAACAAAGAACAAACACGCACAAAACCATGTGGGAACCAGAGGGTTAAATAGGGAATAAATTATAACGTAATGGAAACCAGGTGTGTACAATCAAGACAAAACAAATGGACAAAGAAAAGTAGATCGGTGGCGGCTAGAAAGGCACCAAGTTCGGCGGAAGTCGTGACACGACCCTATGGAAAGACATTTGTGGGGGTTTTTTTGCCAATTTTATCTGCATACTTGTTGTTTGTGTACATGGATTTAATACATGTTTTGTATAGGAGACCCTTTCCATCAATTTGTGTAGGAGACCCTCCTGCCGAATTGAGTAAAAAGTTGTTTTGAAGTCAACAAAGTATGAGAATCCTTTGCTTTTGTTTTGGTTTATTTGTTTGTCTCTTGGGTTACTACGGGTCACTACGTGGTCTGTCGTACGGTCATTTGGTAAAAAGCTCATTTGACATTTGCTCAGTACATTGTTTTCACTGAAGAAATGTAGGAGCCTAAATTTTGTGGATTGTGGTGATTAGTCTTTGGTTCCAAATAAGATGCCAGAGCTAAGGATGATGTTAAAGAGTTTAAGTATAGCCAATTGGAATTTTGTGGTCTGAATATTTTATAATTTAATTTAGGATACCATCAACACCACAGGCCTTTTTGGGTTGGAGGGTTTGTATTTGGTCCTGTAGTTCATTCAGTGTAATTGTAGAATCCAGTGGGTTCTGGTCGTCTTTAATAGTTGATTCTAAGATTTGTATTTGATCATGTATAGGTTTTTGCTGTTTGTTCTTTGTTATAGAGCCAAAAAGATTGGAGAAGTGGTTTATCCGTACATCTCCATTTTGGATAGAAAACTCTTCGTGTTGTTTGTTTAGTGTTTTCCAATTTTCCCAGAAGTGGTTAGATTCTATGGATTCTTCAATTACATTGAGCTGATTTCTGACGTGCTGTTCCTTCTTTTTCCGTAGTGTATTTCTATATTGTTTTAGTGATTCACCATAGTGAAGGAGTAGACTCAGGTTTTCTGGGTCTCTAGGTTTTTATTGGATAGGTTTCTCAATTTATTTCTTAGGTTTTTCGTATTTTTCATCAAACCATTTTCTTATGTTGTCCGCTCGACATTTTTATATTTGACAGGGAAGCTGAAAGGTCAAATATACTGTTTAGGCTTTCTACTGCCGAGTTTACACCTTCACTATTACAGTGAAATGTTTTGTCCAGGAAGTTTTATAAAAGGGATTGAATTTGTTGTTGCCTATTTGTTTATTGGTAGGATTCTACACTACTTTCCTTCCATCTACAGCATTTCTTAATGTTACTCAGTTCCTTTGGCTTTGATGCCTCATGATTGAGTATTGCTCTGTCAGTGGACTGACTGTGAACGCTCTGAGAGACTCTGGGTTGAAGTCAGTGATAAAGTAATCTACAGTACTGCTGCCAAGGGATGAACTGTAACTCTCTCTCTCTTCCTGCTCTCTCTCTGTCTGTCTCTCTCTCTCTCTCTCTCTCTCTCTCTCTCTCGCTCTCTCTGTCTCTCTCTGTGTCAGTAGTAATTACTATCTCAGCAGCACATTGGTTATAATTAATTAATAATGATCATCATTTCCTTGACATGACGTGGAAACAACGTTGGTTCAACCAGTGTGTGCCCAGTGGGTTTTTGCACACGTCCGTAGGTGATCCCTCTGTTTGTGTCTCCTATCTCCCATTCTCTTCATCTCTGTCAGCCTCTCTCCCCTCTCTCCTTCCATCCCTCCCTCTGTCTCTCCCTCCCTCCCTCCCACCATCACTCCCCAGCAGGAGTTGGCTGGGTCTCTGTCCCGTGGATGGTTCACTCACACACACGTATGCACACTAACACACACAGTCTTCACTCCCCTGCTCCATCTCGCCTCGTCCTCAGACAGGAAGAATGGCCAAGAACAACACACTGGCTAACCATTACCCACCCTGGGGTCAGAAGTAGTGTGTCTGCTACACTTAGGGATGCAAAGGGTATACTACTGGAAACTTTCAAAGTTCAACAGTCAACTACCTCAAAATTCAAAAGGCACTCGCACATCTGAACAATCTTTTTTGCAGGTGCATGATGGTTGAACAAGATGAAGGAAAAAGGAAACCAGTCAACTACCAACATGTTGGTAACTTTCAAGGAATATTATGGGATTTATGGAATATTATGGGATTTATGGAATATTATGGGATTTTTATCAGATCACATCTAGTGGCTCTTTTTTAGGTACTTCAGATCATCACAGGTGTCTGTAATTATCTCTGGTTCTCCGTGTGGCCTTATCACATGAAAAAATAGAAGACTGACCAGGTGAAAGCTATGATCCCCCTACTGATGTCACTTGCTAAATTCCACTTCAATCCCTGTAGATGAAGGGGAGGAGACGGGTTAAAACCTTTTACGGCTAGGGGTTCCGCTAGCGGAACGTTTCCACAACATCCTGTGAAATGGCGGAGCGCGAAATTCCCCCCAAAAATTATTAGAAATATTTAACTTTCATACATTCACAAGTGCAATACACCAAATTAAAGCTTAACTTCTTGTTAATCTAGCCACCGTGTCAGATTTCAAAAAGGCTTTACGGCGAAAGGAAACCATGCTATTATCTGAGGACAGCACCCCATCAAACAAACACATGACAATCATAATTCAACCCACCAGGCGCGACACAAAACTCAGAAATAACGATATAATTCATGCCTTACCTTTGAAGATCTTCTTCTGTTGGCACTCCAATATGTCCCATAAACATCACAAATGGTCCTTTTGTTCGATAAATTCCATCGTTATATCTTCAAAAATCTGGTCTATCAACTAGAAACTCATGAACCATCTGGTCTATCAACTAGAAACTCATGAACCATCTGGTCTATCAACTAGAAACTCACGGACCATCTGGTCTATCAACTAGAAACTCATGAACCATCTGGTCTATCAACTAGAAACTCATGAACCATCTGGTCTATCAACTAGAAACTCATGGACCATCTGGTCTATCAACTAGAAACTCATGAACCATCTGGTCTATCAACTAGAAACTCATGAACCATCTGGTCTATCAACTAGAAACTCACGGACCATCTGGCCTATCAACTAGAAACTCACGGACCATCTGTCCTATCAACTAGAAACTCACGGACCATCTGGTCTATCAACTAGAAACTCATGGACCATCTGGTGTATCAACTAGAAACTCACGGACCATCTGGATACAGAGATATGCACTCTATATGAATACATTTTTAAAAAGTTATTTAAGTGTAAATTACCATAGATTTTATGTTAATTACCAAAAATTACCGAAGTGTCCGATAACTTGGGTAAATCTCCAATATCTTTGCTACGCTACACTGTTGTTCTGTTTAATGTCCACTCTTCATCACTTATAGACTCAATTACCCAGCGTGCATTTGGGTTTATGAGGCCACTGAGGCCTGCTTTGATCCGATAGGCTCCTTGGTGTCCTGATGACCCTTCACCTTTCTCTGCTACAGCCATCTCAGGGTCTCAACCAGGCCCCCAGTGTCCGGTCTGGAGCGTGATGTCACCAGCTTTGCTGGTCAGCTACTGCGTAGCAACCTAGCGTTGCCAAAACCCCTAGAAAGCCTATGTAAGTTTCGATCAGCAGAACGGCCAAACGGGCCGGCAGGCTGTGAGGAGTCTCCATAGACAGGTTGACTCTCTCAAGCAGGATGACAACGACTACATCGACCATGGTCCTTTGCAATTTTTTTAGTGCCATTCAGCCCCATTTTAACAATATGGCACGCTTCAAATTCAAATAGTTCCAGCTTCATGTGCCATTAAGAGTTTTCCATAGGAATACGTAGATGACGTCATCACTGTCCCCATCTACTAGTTTTAACGTCTAAGGTTTCAACACAGACAGGCTGGAGGACAGGGGGGAGAGAGGGAGGAGAGAGTGGTGGGGAGAGAGGGAGGAGAGAGTGGTGGGGAGAGAGGGGGGAGGGGGAGAGAGGAAGGAGAGAGTGGTGGGGAGAGAGGGGGAGAGAGGGAGGAGAGAGGGGGAGAGAGAGGGGGGAGGGGGAGAGAGGGAGGAGAGAGTGGTGGGGAGAGAGAGGGGGAGAAAGGGAAGGAGGGGGAGAGAGAAAGTGGTGGGGAGAGAGGGGGCGGGGGAGAGAGGGAGGAGAGAGGGGGGAGAGAGGGGGGAGGGGGAGAGAGAGGGAGGAGAGAGTGGTGGGGAGAGAGAGAGGGGAGAGAGAGGGAGGAGAGAGTGGTGGGGAGAGAAAGGAGAGAGAGAGGGGAGAAAGGGAAGGAGGGGGAGAGAGGGAGGAGAGAGTGGTGGGGAGAGAGAGGGGGAGAGAGAGGGGGGAGAAAGGGAAGGAGGGGGAGAGAGGGAGGAGAAAGTGGTGGGGAGAGAGAGGGGGGAGAGAGAGGAGGGAGAAAGGGAAGGAGGGGGAGAGAGGGAGGAGAGAGTGGTGGGGAGAGGGAGGAGAGAGTGGTGGGGAGAGCGAGGGGGGAGAGAGAGGGGGGAGAAAGGGAAAGAGGGGGAGAGAGGGAGGAGAGAGTGGTGGGGAGAGAGAGGGGGGAGAAAGGGAAGGAGGGGGAGAGAGGGAGGAGAGAGTGGTGGGGAGAGAGAGGGGGAGAAAAGGAAGGACGGGGAGAGAGGGAGGAGAGAGTGGTGGGGAGAGAGAGGGGGGAGAGAGAGGGAGGAGAAAGGGAAGGAGGGGGAGAGAGTGGTGGGGAGAGAGAGGGGGGAGAAAGGGAAGGAGGGGGAGAGAGGGAGGAGAGAGTGGTGGGGAGAGAGAGGGGGAGAAAGGGAAGGAGGGGGAGAGAGGGAGGAGAGAGTGGTGGGGAGAGAGAGGGGGGAGAGAGGGAGTGTGAGAGAGGGTGAGAGAGAGGGGAGAGAGGGAGAGAGAGATGGGGAGAGAGAGGGGGAGAGAGAGGGGGAGGGGACAGGATGGAGAGAGAGAGAGGGGAAAGGAGGGAGAGGGAGCGTGAGTGAGGTGGGATTAATTAGAGACAGAGGAGACATGACAGACTCGTTTAAACTAAGAAGTACCCTTTGAAAGACCCCAGACATCACTATCTAGCTTTTTGATGTAAATTGGGTGCTTTACAAATATAGATGAGTTTCTCCCTCTTTCGCTCTCTCTCTTGTGCCTCAGATTTCACCCCAGATCACACATGCATTTCCAGGAAGGCAATTTAGCGTGTTTCTCTCCCCCTCAGGGCCTGGCTAGGAAAGGACTTAACAGGTTGGATGAATATTCAACACATATCCTCCTAGGTGAGGTAGCTACTGTAGGTTCTACTGTAGGTCTCTGTGGGTCTCGGAGGAACGAGGCCGTTCAACTGGGTATGGATTATATAGTGATGGTGGCTGGAGTAGTTAGTGGGAGGTTATTATAAGGTTGTATGGATGATATAGTGATGGTGGCTGGAGTAGTTAGTGGGAGGTTATTATAAGGTTGTATGGATGATATAGTGATGGTGGCTGGAGTAGTTAGTGGGAGGTTATTATAAGGTTGTATGGATGATATAGTGATGGTGGCTGGAGTAGTTAGTGGGAGGTTATTATAAGGTTGTATGGATGATATAGTGATGGTGGCTGGAGTAGTTAGTGGGAGGTTATTATAAGGTTGTATGGATGATATAGTGATGGTGGCTGGAGTAGTTAGTGGGAGGTTATTATAAGGTTGTATGGATGGTAGTTGGGGTAGTTAGTTAGTGGGAGGTTATTATAAGGTTGTATGGATGGTAGTTGGAGTAGTTAGTTAGTGGGAGGTTATTATAAGGTTGTATGGATGGTAGTTGGGGTAGTTAGTGGGAGGTTATTATAAGGTTGTATGGATGATATAGTGATGGTGGCTGGAGTAGTTAGTGGGAGGTTATTATAAGGTTGTATGGATGATATAGTGATGGTGGCTGGAGTAGTTAGTGGGAGGTTATTATAAGGTTGTATGGATGATATAGTGATGGTGGCTGGAGTAGTTAGTGGGAGGTTATTATAAGGTTGTATGGATGATATAGTGATGGTGGCTGGAGTAGTTAGTGGGAGGTTATTATAAGGTCGTATGGATGGTAGTTGGAGTAGTTAGTTAGTGGGAATTTGTTAGAGAGGACTGTTAAGAGAGAGATGAACAAGGAGCGCAAATATCTAGTACATTATCATGCTGAAATCTGGATTGTGTGTTTATATGTGTGTGCCTTTGTGTACGTGTGTGTGTGTCTGTGTGTGTGTGTGTGTGTGTGTGTAAACAGGCAGCACCTGGTCTTCTCCTCTACAATCCTCTCTGCTCCCAGATCTCCTCCGTGAGTCATCTTCAGACAGTTCCCATAAATAACACCCCCCTGCTGCACACACACACACACACACACACACACACACACACACACACACACACACACACACACACACACACACACACACACACACACACACGGCCACACACACACGGCCACACACACAATCTAATTTGATACACATACTCTCAAACAAATGCACCATACAACAGAATTCCCCTTGTCAGTCTCTGATTCTCACACACAAAGCACCGTCTCAACTTTTAAATTATGCTTATCCACAGTGCCCTCGGGAAAGTATTCTGACCCCTCAACTTTTTTTTTCTTCCACATTTTGTTACATTACAGCCTCATTCTAAAATGATCTTTTATTCAGCCATCTTACTGCTAACACGATGACATGATTAATGTCCCGTCTCTTTGACTAGTGGTGATGATAATGTTTGGAGCGCATTGTCCTGGGACACCTCCTCTGCCACATGTAGGGCCTACTCAACCCAATCCAGTTCGCCTATAAACCAATCCAGGACGGACTCTTCTTGCTCCTTTTATAAATGCATCTGGATAAAACCACGTTCAAAATCCAATTGACATTTTATTGGTCACATAACACATATTTAGCAGATGTTATTGCGAGTTTTTAAGCGAAATGCTGATGTTCATATGCCAGAATACTTTTGGTCGATATTTTATCTGCCTTCGACACACTTTATTTCTCCTGTCATTCTGGTGAACAAACCTGCGACCGCGGGGATCAACGTGCTTCTTATCACCTGGATCCAGAGTTTTATCACCAGTCGGGTCAGAGGAGTGAAAACATCTGATCCACTAACCCCCAATATAGGGTACACTAACCACCGATATAGGGGTACACTAACCACCAATATAGGGGTACACTAACCACCGATATAGGGGTACACTAACCACCGATATAGGGGTACACTATAGGGGTACACTAACCCCCAATATAGGGTACACTAACCACCGATATAGGGGTACACTATAGGGGTACACTAACCACCGATATAGGGTTACACTAACCACCGATATAGGGGTACACTAACCACCGATATAGGGGTACACTATAGGGGTACACTAACCACCGATATAGGGTTACACTAACCACCAATATAGGGGTACACTAACCACCGATATAGGGGTACACTATAGGGGTACACTAACCACCGATATAGGGGTACACTATAGGGGTACACTAACCACCGATATAGGGTTACACTAACCACCGATATAGGGGTACACTAACCACCGATATAGGGGTACACTATAGGGGTACACTAACCACCGATATAGGGGTACACTAACCACCGATATAGGGGTACACTAACCACCGATATAGGGGTACACTAACCACCGATATAGGGGTACACTATAGGGGTACACTAACCACCGATATAGGGGTACACTATAGGGGTACACTAACCACCGATATAGGGGTACACTATAGGGGTACACTAACCACCGATATAGGGTTACACTAACCACCGATATAGGGGTACACTATAGGGGTACACTAACCACCGATATAGGGGTACACTAACCACCGATATAGGGGTACACTAACCACCAATATAGGGGTACACTAACCACCGATATAGGGGTACACTAACCACCAATATAGGGGTACACCAGGGCCAGTTCTGTACACCCTCTACACCAACGACCCTATAATGACCCATTTTTGACATCACACTCCACACAGCAAGTCCCGCAGGCTCTAGTTCAGTCTTATCTTGATTTTTGTCCAGTCGTGTGGTCCAGTGCTGTAAGGAAATAACTAGTTAAGCTGCAGCTGGCCCAGAACAGAGCAGCACGTCTTGCTCTTCATTGTAATCAGAGAGCTGATATAAATACTGTGTATGCCAGCCTCTCTTGGCTAAGAGTTGAGGGGAGACTGACTGCATCACTTCTTCTTTTTAAAAGAAACAATGTGTTGAAAATCCCAAATTGTTTGCATAGTGAACTTACACACAGCTCTGACACACACACTTATCCCACCAGGGGTCTTTTCACCGTCCCCAAATCCAGAACAAATTCAAGAAAGTGTACAGTATAATATAGAGTCATTATTGCAATGAACTCCCTTCCATCTCATATTGCTTAAATAAACAGCAAACCTGGTTTAAAAAAACAGATAAAGCAACACCTCACGGCACAACGCCTCTCCCCTATTTGATCTAGATAGATTGTGTGTATGTATTGATATGTAGGCTACGTGGCCTTTTTAAAAATCTATGTAGTTCTGTCCTTGAGCTGTTCTTGTCTACTGATGTTCTGTATTATGTTTCATGTTTTGTGTGGACTCCAGGAAGAGTAGCTGCTGCTTTCGCAACAGGGGATCCTAATAAAAATAGTTTTTCAGTTAACACTAAGTTACAATTGCACTTTTAAGACGGTATTAAAGCTGCAAGTACTCTGAGAATTAGCTAATGCAATGACTGTAAAGTCCCTTTTTCGAAAATGGAATGGAACTGAGAAAAAAAGGGGTATAGCTTGTTCGCTATTGTCAGCTGATTCAGAATGTCATTTATATAATCCTGCCATGTTCTGTTGAAGAGGTATTGACCAGAAAAGTCTGAATATTTAATATAAAGCTAACTTTACCGTGGTGTATGAGTGTGCATGTCTGTCCAGCATAGCCAGGACCCGAGGACATCCTGAGATGCCTTCAAAACCCGCCACCAGGGAGAACGCTGAGCGTTATTACCCTCCAGTAGGCTTGGGTTAGGGCGTAGTCGACGGAGATGGTGGACAGACCTAAGCCGCGAGCGCCAGCTCCGAGGGTCGTGTGTTCAATCCCAGTACTAGGTACTCATGTTAGATTGCTTTGTGTTAAACTCTATTCCAACCCCTAACTGAACCATTCAGAATTAATATTTAACCTTAACCCCTAACTGAACCATTCAGAATTAATATTTAACCTTAACCCCTAACTGAACCATTCAGAATTAATATTTAACCTTAACCCCTAACTGAACCATTCAGTATGAATATTTAACCCTAACCCCTAACTGAACCATTCAGAACTAATATTTAACCTTAACCCCTAACTGAACCATTCCGAACTAATATTTAACCTTAACCCCTAACTGAACCATTCAGTATGAATATTTAACCTTAACTCCTAACTGAACCATTCAGAATTAATATTTAACCTTAACCCCTAACTGAACCATTCAGAATGAATATTTAACCTTAACCCCTAACTGAACCATTCAGAATTAATATTTAACCTTAACCCCTAACTGAACCATTCAGAATGAATATTTAACCTAAACCCCTAACTGAACCATTCAGAATTAATATTTAACCTTAACCCCTAACTTAACCATTCAGAATTAATATTTAACCTAAACCCCGAACTGAACCATTCAGAATTAATATTTAACCTTAACCCCTAACTGAACCATTCAGAAAGAATGAAGGAGAACCCGCAGCAGGAGGAGCAACCCAGGGTGTCAAAAACAACTTCGAAGTTTGACGTTTGGATTAATGTGAACAAACGTCAGAATCTGAAGTCAAAACCCGTGAGATATTGATGGTTCCTGCCCTCTGTCTCACCCTACTTAAAGAACTGATTCCTGCTACAGAGACTTTAGTGTGGAGGATTATTACCCTGTCTTTAAGTTTCTCTCTTCCTTTGAAGTTGACGGCCCTACACACACACACACACGCACACGCACACACACACTGACCCTCTCTGGTATGAAATATTCTCTGTCCATAATATGATAGTATGCAGGGTAACCCAATACCAGAGCCAACCACAGCGGGCCGTACCGGTATCCTCATAGTTTACTATATCACCCTTCACATGGAGACAACACTCTTCTTGACCTACTATAGAGGGAGGGAGAGAGAGAGAGAGAGGGAGGAGAGAGAGGAGAGAGGGAGAGAGAGAGAGAGGAGAGAGAGAGGAGAGGAGAGAGGGAGGAGAGAGGAGAGAGAGAGAGGAGAGAGAGAGAGAGAGAGAGAGAGAGGAGAGAGAGGAGAGAGAGAGAGGAGAGAGAGATCACTCTTCACATGGAGACAACACTCTTCCTGACCTACTATAGAGGGAGGGAGGGATAGGAAGGGAGAGAGAGAGAGAGAGAGAGAGGGAGATAGGAAGGGAGAGATCACGCTTCACATGGAGAACACTACGGCCGTGTCTAGACTTGACATTCCATGCAGCTTTGATTCTGATCATAAAGTTCAGATCATGGAATTCAGAACACGTTATGCATCTATACCTATATTTAAAATGTGTCTACCGTGTCCACAGTGTGTCTGGATTCCCTTTTCCCACGCCATATTCAAATGTCACTATGCATTCTATAAATGCTGGAATAAGAACAACACGATAATAATAGAGCAACAACTGATAGCAGTAGCTAACCTCTGTAGCTAACTAGCCAGCTAACCTCTGTAGCTAACTAGCCAGCTAACCTCTGTAGCTAGTCAGCAAGCGAACCTCTGTAGCTAACTAGCCAGCTAACCTCTGTAGCTAACTAGCCAGCCTACCTCTGTAGCTAACTAGCCAGCTAACCTCTGTAGCTAGTCAGCAAGCTAACCTCTGTAGCTAACTAGCCAGCTAACCTTTGTAGCTAGCCAGCAAGCGAACCTCTGTAGCTAACTAGCCAGCTAACCTTTGTAGCTAGCCAGCAAGCGAACCTCTGTAGCTAACTTGCCAGCTAACCTCTGTAGCTAACTAGCCAGCCTACCTCTGTAGCTAACTAGCCAGCTAACCTCTGTAGCTAGTCAGCAAGCTAACCTCTGTAGCTAACTAGCCAGCTAACCTTTGTAGCTAGCCAGCAAGCGAACCTCTGTAGCTAACTAGCCAGCTAACCTCTGTAGCTAACTAGCCAGCTAACCTCTGTAGCTAACCAGAAAGCTAGCAATCAACACTATAGGGATTGCGAACGGGATAACTCCAGCCAAACACAAAATCGTTTTTTTTCAAAATATTAGCTTGCTGGCTACCATTTATGAGTCCAGGAAAGACGTTCCTCACGTGCTAGGAACATTGTTTCCTCCAACGTTATAATGAAAAGGCTTATTTCAGTCCCAAAAACACAAGTGTTATGGAGACTTGTGGGAAGAGTGCTGATGACGTCACCCACTGTATGTTCTTTCGGTAGCCTGATTGGTCCAGACTGAGGAGAAATCTGCATACGATGCATCCCTGACCACCCCCTGAAGAGGCCAGCCTGATCTGAACACAATCAGACCACAAAGCCGCTTCTGGGTGCGTCTACACCCGTCTTTTCAATGTGATCTTCATATTATGATAGTCGCATGCAAGTGTCAAGTGTAGACACGACCTACCTGACCTATATGGAGGGAGGGAGAGAGGGAGGGAGAGAGAGAGAGAGAGGGAGAATGGGAGGGAGGGAGGGAGAGAGAGAGAGAGAGAATCAGTTATAGACCCCATTGCCATTTATGGTTGTGAGGTCTGGGGTCCGCTCACCGACCAATAATTCACAAAATGGGACAAACACCAAATTGAGACACTGCATGCAGAATTCTGCAAAAATGTCCTCCGTGTACAATGTAAAACACCAAATAATGCACGCAGAGCAAAATTAGGCCGATACCCGCTAATTATCAAAATCCAGAAAAGAGACGTTAAATTCTACAACCACCTAAAAGGAAGCGATTCCCAAACCTTCCAAAACAAAGCCATCACATAGAGAGAGATAAACCTAGAGAAGAGTCCCGTAAGTAAGTTCACAAACACAAACAGACCCCACAGAGCCCCAGGACAGCAACACAATTAGACCCAACCAAATCATGAGAAAACAAAAAGATAATTACTTGACACATTGGAAAGCATTAACAAAAAAACAGAGCAATCTAGAATGCTATTTGTCCCTAAACAGAGAGTACACAGTGGCAGAATACCTGACCACTGTGACTGACCCAAACTTAAGGAAAGCTTTGACTATATACAGACTCAGTGAGCATAGCCTTGCTATTGAGAAAGGCCACCGTAGGCAGACCTGGCTTTCAAGAGAAGACAGGCTATGTGCACACTGCCCACAAAATGAGGTGGAAACTGAGCTGCACTTCCTAACCTCCTGCCAAATGTATGACCATATTAGAGACACATATTTCCCTCAGAGTACACAGATCAACAAAGAATTCGAAAACAAACCCGATTTTGATAAACTCCCATATCTATGGGTGAAACACCACAGTGTGCCATCACAGCAGCAATATTTGTGACCTGTTGCCACAAGAAAAGGTCAACCAGTGAAGAACAAACACCATTGTAAATACAACCCATATTTATGTTGATTTTTTTTATATATATTTGTACTTTAACAATTTGCACATCGTTATAACACTGTACATACACATAATATGACCTTTGTAATGTCTTTATTCTTTTGGAACTTCTTTGAGTGTAATGTTTACTGTTCATTGTTATTGTTTATGTCACTTTTGTATATTATCTACTTCACTTGCTTTGGTCGATGTTAACATATGTTTCCCATGCCAAAAGAAAAACTTTAATTGAAATGAATTGAATTGAGAGGGAGAACAGGAGGGAGAGAGAGAGAGAGAGAGAGAGTAATGAAACAGTCAGGGAGAGAGAGAGGGAGGGAGGAGAGAGGGAGGAGGGGGTGGGGGGGAGAGAGAGTAGTATAGAGAGTGAGACAGGGTATTGAAATAGGCAAGGAGAGTAAGGTTGTCCACGCTGGTCGGCCAACCCTCTGGCCTGTAGACCTGTAGACCTGTACACATGACATGTAGACATGTAGACCTGCTCAGTCTGTTGTCAGAGAGAGGGCTACACTCATATACACACTCTCTCTCTCTCTCTCTCTCTCTCTCTCTCTCCTCTCTCTCTCTCTCTCTCCCTGTCCATCTCTCTCTCTCCCTCTCCCCCTCTCTCTCTTCCTCTCTCCTTGTCCCTCTCTCTCTCTCTCTCTCTCCCTGTCTCTCTTCCTCTCTCCCTCTCCCCCTCTCTCTCTTCCTCTCTCCCTGTCCCTCTCTCTCTCTCCCTGTCTCTCTTCCTCTCTCCCTGTCCCTCTCTCTCTCTCCCTCTCTCCCTGTCCCTCTCTCTCTCTTCCTCTCTCCTTGTCCCTCTCTCTCTCCCTGTCCCTCTCTCTCCCTCCCTCCCTCAATGTCACGTTAGTGTCCTTCTTTAGGGACAGAGCCATCTGACAAGGGCATGTAACCCCCTCCCCCTTTCCCTTCTCCCGAGGGGTCACACACACCCTCCCAGGGGTCAGGTCAGGTCTGCTAACTGGCCTCAGGGGTCTGGGGTCAGGGGTTAATGTTCTGGGGGAGATAGGGAAGGGGCAGCTGAACAATTGTTTCACCTTTGACCTCTTGGGCTTCCGTTGATTTCATTAGACACACACAGCAGTAGTTAGGATGTCTCCTGGTAGTGTAGTATTGGAGCTACTCTGACACACCGGAGGAGAGGGGGGAGGACAGGGGAGAGGAGAGAGGGGGAAGGAGAGGGGAGGGGGAGAGAGGGGGAAGGAGAGGGGAGAGGAGAGAGGGGGAAGGAGAGAGGAGAGGAGAGGGGGAGGAGAGGGGAGAGGAGAGAGGGGGAAGGAGAGGGGAGAGGAGAGGGGGAAAGAGAGGGGAGAGGAGAGGGGGGAGGAGAGGGGAGAGGAGAGAGGGGGAAGGAGAGGGGGAGGCAGGAGGAGAGGGGAGAGGAGAGGAGAGGAGAGGAGAGAGGAGAGGGGGGAGGAGCGGTGAGAGGTGAGGAGAGGAGGAGAGAAGGGGGAGGAGAGGGGGAGTGAGGGGGAAGGAGAGGGGAGAGGAGAGGAGAAAGGAGAGAAGAGGAGAGGGGGGAGGAGCGGTGAGAGGAGAGGGGGGAGGAGAGGGAAGTGATGGGTGACAGGGTCAATATACAGAAGAATCTACCTCTTGGTCACTTAACATTTAACTGTTCCTACACTCTGTTCCATCTGTCCATTATTTTTTTCCCCCCAGCTCTTTCTGTACTTTTGAAGGCACATAGTCAAACATACTATGTTGTTACTTAGGAAGGTGATGTTATGAAGGGATTTCTTCAACCTTAAGGTCAGAATAATATGACTGTGTGTGTCCCGTTGAGAGCCTAATGCTGCAGTATTCACAGTCTGGTGAATATGTTCTGTACCGTGGTTTCCTTCGTAGGAGGCCTACAAACCTGACTCACTTAACATCAGTGATGTGGCTGAGCGTTGTATCCTCTGTGTAATCCTAGAAGACAGTATTTACTGACCGAGGGTGTATTTAATAAACCCAGTCTGTCTTCTAAACTCCCCCTCCTCCCCCCCCTGCCTCCCAGCATGCTGTGTGTTCCGTTATAGACGCATAAATTAAATGACGCTAAAACATAAATGTTTACATAAGGCTGAAAGGCTTTTTACCCGGGTCAGGAACCCACGAGCCATCTCTTAGAAAAACACTGTTATATTACACACACACACTCACACACGCTACAAACACACTAACTCACACACTCACACACACACACACACACACACACACTCACACACGCAACAAACACACTCACACACACACGCAACAAACACACTCACTCACTCACACACACACTCACAAACACACTCACACACACACGCAACAAACACACACACACTCACACACACTCACACACGCAACAAATACACTCACACACACACTCACACACACACACACACTCACACACGCAACAAACACACTCATACACACACACACACACACACACACACACACACACACACACACACACACACACACACACACACACACACACACGCAACAAACACACCAACACACTCACTCACACACTCACGCACACACTCACGCACTCACTCACACACTCACACACTCATACACACACACACACATAAACACTCACACACGCAACAAACTCAGACTCACTCACTCACACACACTCAAACACGTGCGCATGCACACACTCACTCACTCACTCACTCACGCACGCAGGCACTCACGCACTCACACATCACACACACACACATACTCACTCACACACTCACACACACAAGTGCGTGGGGTTTCCTTGTCTCAAAGGGAGGGGTTGTGTTTGGCTGTGTTTGGTGGGTGTTTATGTTGGGTGTTGGTTTGAGTCCGTGGTTTCTGCCTACCCAGGTTTATTTGTTTACCTCTGGATCCAGAGACTGTTTGTTTTTAGGCTGTTCTGTGTTTATAGGGGTTGTCACAGGGCCCACTTCTTACCCTACAGAACCACCCCTTCTTCTCTCCCTTTAAATGCGGAAAGACACATTTCGGTCGAATGGCGAAGACCTTTAAAAATAACCCTTTTCACCAATTCAGGGAGGGGGAGGGGAGAATGAGGGGGAAGGGAGGGAGGTGGAGATGGAGAGAGGGAGGGGGAGAGGGAGGGGGGAGAAGTAGGGGGAAGGGAGAGAGGTGGAGATGGAGAGAGGGAAGGGGAGAGGGAGGGGGGAGAAGTAGGGGGAAGGGAGAGAGGTGGAGATGGAGAGAGGGAAGGGGAGAGGGAGGGGGGAGAAGTAGGGGGAAGGGAGAGAGGTGGAGATGGAGAGAGGGAAGGGGAGAGGGAGGGGGGAGAAGTAGGGGGAAGGGAGAGAGGTGGAGATGGAGAGAGGGAAGGGGAGAGGGAGGGGGGAGAAGTAGGGGGAAGGGAGAGAGGTGGAGATGGAGAGAGGGAAGGGGAGAGGGAGGGGGGAGAAGTAGGGGGAAGGGAGGGAGGTGGAGATGGAGAGAGGGAAGGGGAGAGGGAGGGGGGAGAAGTAGGGGGAAGGGAGAGAGGTGGAGATGGAGAGAGGGAAGGGGAGAGGGAGGGGGGAGAAGTAGGGGGAAGGGAGAGAGGTGGAGATGGAGAGAGGGAAGGGGAGAGGGAGGGGGGAGAAGTAGGGGGAAGGGAGAGAGGTGGAGATGGAGAGAGAGAAGGGGAGAGGGAGGGGGGAGAAGTAGGGGGAAGGGAGAGAGGTGGAGATGGAGAGAGGGAAGGGGAGAGGGAGGGGGGAGAAGTAGGGGGAAGGGAGGGAGGTGGAGAGGGAGATGGGGAGAGATGGAGGGGGAGAGCGAGATGGAGGGAGGGAGGGAGAAGTAGGGGGAAGGGAGGGAGATGGGGAGAGTCTTCCCTGTGGCTCTGTTGGTAGAGCATGGTGTTTGCAACGCCAGGGTTGTGGGTTCGATTCCCACGGGGGGCCAGTACAAAAAAAAAAAATGCATGAAATGAAATGTAAGTCGCTCTGGATAAGAGCGTCTGCTAAAATGACTCAAAAATCGAGGGGGAGGTGGAGAGGGAGGGGAGATAGAGAGGGAGGGGAGATGGAGAGGGAGGAAGTGGAGAGGGTGATCATTCCCTATGATCAGTGAAACAGGTCCGTCCCACCATCTGTCCAAGCTGATACATAGATCTAATCAAACACATTGATCTCTCCTCTATATTCCTCAAACCACCGGATTGGTTGATCAATAGTCACAGCGTTGTAATCCTAGTCTGGCAAAAAAAAGATAGAACAATCTGATACCACCTCAGATACAAAGACAGTGTTGTAAACCTCAGTGGATACAACACCCACTCTCTCAGATACAAAGACAGTGTTGTAAACCTCAGTGGATACAACACCCACCTGACGAGCGGGTGCCATGCGCAGACCTTCTGATCAAGGCTCAAATAAATGCATGAAACGTTTCTAATGCTGTGGTCACCTTCTGCTTTTCAATTACGATTACATTTTTTTGGGATGCATCTCGACTTCAAATCAAAATCAAATTTATTTTTATATAGCCCTTCGTACATCAGCTGATATTCTCAAAGTGCTGTACAGAAACCCAGCCTAAAACCCCAAACAGCACGCAAAGCATGTGAAAGAAGCACGGTGGCTAGGAAAAACTCCCTAGGAAAAACTCCCTAGAAAGGCCAAAAACCTAGGAAGAAACCTAGAGAGGAACCAGGCTATGAGGGGTGGCCAGTCCTCTTCTGGCTGTGCAGGGTGGATATTATAACAGAACATGGTCAAAATGTTAAAATGTTAAAATGTTCATAAATGACCAGCATGGTCAAATAATAATAATCATAGTAGTTGTCGAGGGTGCAACAAGCACGTCCGGTGAACAGGTCAGGGTTCCATAGCCGCAGGCAGAACAGTTGAAACTGGAGCAGCAGCACGGCCAGGTGGACTGGGGACAGCAAGGAGTCATCATACCAGGTAGTCCTGAGGCATGGTCCTAGGGCTCAGGTCCTCCGAGAGAAAGACAGAAAGAGAGAAAGAGAGAATTAGAGAGAGCATATTTAAATTCACACAGGACACCGGATAAGACAAGAGAAATACTCCAGATGTAACAGACTTCTTCGCTTCCTCACTTCTTCACAAATGTGCCTGAATGAACCCTTAGCCTCTCCCCAGACTCCCCTCAGCCTCCCCTCAGCCTCCCCCTCCCCACCCCATCATCCATACTCAGCCCACAGATAGGAGTGATGGAAGAGAGAGGGAACTATGGGTAGTAGACTAGAGAGAGGGAACCAGGGGTATTAGACTAGAGAGAGAGAACCAGGGGTAGTAGACTAGAGAGGGGGAACCAGGGGTAGTAGACTAGAGAGAGAGAACCAGGGGTAGTAGACTAGAGAGGGGGAACCAGGGGTATTAGACTAGAGAGAGGGAACCAGGGGTAGTAGACTAGAGAGGGGGTGAACCAGGGGTAGTAGACTAGAGAGAGGGAACCAGGGGTAGTAGACTAGAGAGAGAGAACCAGGGGTAGTAGACTAGAGAGGGGGAACCAGGGGTAGTAGACTAGAGAGAGGGAACCAGGGGTAGTAGACTAGAGAGAGAGAACCAGGGGTATTAGACTAGAGAGAGGGAACCAGGGGTAGTAGACTAGAGAGAGAGAACCAGGGGTAGTAGACTAGAGAGAGGGAACCAGGGGTAGTAGACTAGAGAGAGAGAACCAGGGGTAGTAGACTAGAGAGAGGGAACCAGGGGTAGTAGACTAGAGAGAGAGAACCAGGGGTAGTAGACTAGAGAGAGAGAACCAGGGGTAGTAGACTAGAGAGAGGGAACCAGGGGTAGTAGACTAGAGAGAGGGAACCAGGGGTATTAGACTAGAGAGAGGGAACCAGGGGTAGTAGACTAGAGAGAGGGAACCAGGGGTAGTAGACTAGAGAGAGAGAACCAGGGGTAGTAGACTAGAGAGAGAGAACCAGGGGTAGTAGACTAGAGAGAGAACCAGGGGTATTAGACTAGAGAGAGGGAACCAGGGGTAGTAGACTAGAGAGAGAGAACCAGGGGTAGTAGACTAGAGAGGGGGGGAACCAGGGGTAGTAGACTAGAGAGAGAGAACCAGGGGTAGTAGACTAGAGAGAGGGAACCAGGGGTATTAGACTAGAGAGAACCAGGGGTAGTAGACTAGAGAGAGAGAACCAGGGGTAGTAGACTAGAGAGAGAGAACCAGGGGTAGTAGACTAGAGAGAGAGAACCAGGGGTAGTAGACTAGAGAGAGAGAACCAGGGGTAGTAGACTAGAGAGAGAGAACCAGGGGTAGTAGACTAGAGAGAGGGAACCAGGGGTAGTAGACTAGAGAGAGGGAGAACCAGGGGTAGTAGACTAGAGAGAGGGAACCAGGGGTAGTAGACTAAAGAGAGGGAACCAGGGGTAGTAGACTAGAGAGAGGGAACCAGGGGTAGTAGACTAGAGAGAGGGGGAACCAGGGGTAGTAGACTACAGAGAGGGAACCAGGGGTAGTAGACTAGAGAGAGAGAACCAGGGGTAGTAGACTAGAGAGAGGGAACCAGGGGTAGTAGACTAGAGAGAGAGAACCAGGGGTAGTAGACTAGAGAGAGAGAACCAGGGGTAGTAGACTAGAGAGAGGGAACCAGGGGTAGTAGACTAGAGAGAGGGAACCAGGGGTAGTAGACTAGAGAGAGGGAACCAGGGGTAGTAGACTAGAGAGAGAGAACCAGGGGTAGTAGACTAGAGAGAGAGAACCAGGGGTAGTAGACTAGAGAGAGGGAACCAGGGGTAGTAGACTAGAGAGAGAGAACCAGGGGTAGTAGACTAGAGAGAGAGAACCAGGGGTAGTAGACTAGAGAGAGGGAACCAGGGGTAGTAGACTAGAGAGAGATAACCAGGGGTAGTAGACTAGAGAGAGGGAACCAGGGGTAGTAGACTAGAGAGAGGGAGAACCAGGGGTAGTAGACTAGAGAGGGGGAACCAGGGGTAGTAGACTAGAGAGAGGGAACCAGGGGTAGTAGACTAGAGAGAGGGAACCAGGGGTAGTAGACTAGAGAGAGGGAACCAGGGGTAGTAGACTAGAGAGAGGGAACCAGGGGTAGTAGACT
>NC_138301.1:119580512-119600512 GCF_965601325.2 Salmo salar | reverse complement strand
CCAGGAACAGGGTTGGAGACCACTGGTCTACAGCATTATAATGATTCATAATGATTTATAATGATTTATAATGTCAGTGGTGCTGCTAATCTCTGCTGTGGCCGTGCTGTGTTCTAACCTTTAAAGAGAAAATAAGATAGCTAGGCCTGTATTCAGATAACTAGGCCTGTATTCAGATAGCTAGGCCTGTATTCAGATAACTAGGCCTGTATTCAGATAGCTAGGCCTATACTCAGATAACTAGGCCTGTATTCAGATAGCTAGGCCTGTATTCAGATAGCTAGGCCTGTATTCAGATAGCTTGGCCTGTATTCAGATAGCTAGGCCTGTATTCAGATAACTAGGCCTGTATTCAGATAGCTAGGCCTGTATTCAGATAGCTTGGTCTGTATTCAGATAGCTAGGCCTGTATTCAGACAGCTAGGCCTGTATTCAGATAGCTAGGCCTATACTCAGATAGCTAGGCCTGTATTCAGATAGCTAGGCCTGTATTCAGATAGCTAGGCCTGTATTCAGATAGCTTGGCCTGTATTCAGATAGCTAGGCCTGTATTCAGACAGCTAGGCCTGTATTCAGATAGCTAGGCCTATACTCAGATAGCTAGGCCTATACTCAGATAACTAGGCCTGTATTCAGATAGCTAGGCCTGTATTCAGATAACTAGGCCTATGAGGGAAAGGAGAGAGGGGGAGAGAGAGGGGGGAGGGTTAAAGAGAGGGACAGTGCCTTCAGAAAGTTTTCACACCTCTTGACTTTTCCCACATTTTGTTTTGTTACGAAGTTGGATTAAAATTGATTAAATTGTAATTTTTTGTTAACGATCTACACAAAATACTCTGTAATGTCAAAGTGGATAAAAAAAAATCGATATGTATCGATATGGAACATATCTATACAAATGATGAATAATAGAACACTAATATATCTTGATTAGATAAGTGTTCAACCCCTGAGTCAATACTTTGTAGAAGCACCTTTGTCAGTGATTACAGCTGTGAGACTTTCTGGGTTCGTCTCTAAGAGATTTCCACACCTGGATTGTACAATATTTGCCCATTAATTATTTTCAAAATTCTTCAAGTTCTGTCAATTTGGTTATTGATCATTGCTAGATAACCATTTTCAGGTCTTGCCATAGATTTTCAAGCAGATTAACATCAAAACGGTAACTAGGCCTCTCAGGAACATTCACTGCCTTCTTGGTAAGCAACTCCAGTGTAGATTTGTCCTTGTGTTTTAGGTTATTGTCCTGCTGAAAGGTGCATTTGTCTCCCAGTGTCTGGTGGAAATCAGACTGAACCAAGTTGTCCACTAGGATTTTGCCTGTGCTTAGCACTATTCCATTTATTTTTTGTTCTGAAAATACAGCATCGCATCGCATCACATCTCTATCACACCACACCTCTATCATACAGCATCGCATCACATCTCTATCATACAGCATCACACCACATCTCTATCATACAGCATCACCTCACATCTCTATCATACAGCATCACACCACATCTCTATCATACAGCATCACATCTCTATCATACCGCATCACATCCCATCTCTATAATACAGCATCACATCTCTATCATACAGCATCACATCTCTATCATACAGCATCACATCTCTATCATACGGCATCACATTACATCTCTATCATACAGCATCACATCTCTATCATACAGCATCACATCACATCCCTATAATACAGCATCACATCTCTATCATACAGCATCACATCACATCTCTATCCTACAGCATCACATCACATCTCTATAATACAGCATCACATCTCTATCATACAGCATCACACCACATCTCTATCATACAGCATCACATCACATCCCTATCATACAGCATCACATCCCATCTCTATCATACAGCATCACATCTCTATCATACAGCATCACATCACATCCCTATAATACAGCATCACATCTCTATCATACAGCATCACATCACATCTCTATCATACAGCATCACATCACATCTCTATCATACAGCATCACATCTCTATAAAACAACATCACATCACTATCATACAGCATCACATCTCTATCATACAGCATCACATTACATCTCTATCATACAGCATTACATCTCTATCATACAGCATCACATCTCTATCATACAGCATCGCATCACATCTCTATCATACAGCATCACATCCCATCTCTATCATACAGCATCACATCTCTATCATACAGCATCACATCCCTATAATACAGCAACACATCTCTATAATACAACATCACATCACATCACATCTCTATCATACAGCATCACATCTCTATCATACAGCATCACATTACATCTCTATCATACAGCATCACATCTATATCATACAGCATCACATCACATCCATATAATACAGCATCACATCTCTATCATACAGCATCACATCACATCTCTATCATACAGCATCACATCACATCTCTATCATACAGCATCACATCTCTATCATACAGCATCACATCACATCTCTATCATATAGCATCACATCTCTATCATACAGCATCACATCTCTATCATACAGCATCACATCACACACACACACACACACACACACACACACACACACACACACACACACACACACACACACACACACACACACACACACACACACACACACACACACACACAGGTGGACAGGGCAGTGGAAGGGAGCATCTGTCATTAAACTAACATGTGTAAACTTAAGCCTGAGACAATCTGACATCAAATGCAGCTCAGAGATGAACTCCCTCCCTATACTAACTCAGACCACATGCTAGTGTGTCCTATATTACTGTGTCCTATATTACTGTGTCCTATATTAGTGTGTCCTATATTAGTGTGTCCTATATTAGTTTGTCCTACATTACTGTGTCCTATATTACTGTGTCCTATATTACTGTGTCCTATATTACTGTGTCCTATATTAGTGTGTCCTATATTAGTGTGTCCTATATCACTGTGTCCTATATTAGTGTGTCCTATATCACTGTGTCCTATATTACTGTGTCCTATATTACTGTGTCCTATATTAGTGTGTCCTAAATTAGTGTGTCCTATATTAGTGTGTCCTACATCAATCTGGTTAAATGTAGTGCAGTATATAGGGAATAGTCTGACCTCTCAGCTAGCCCAGCAATAACACTGGTTGATCACCCTTTTATCACTACATGGTTACTACATGGTTACTACATGTTTACTACATGTTCCTACATGTTTACTACATGTTTACTACATGTTCCTACATGGTTACTACATGTTAACTACATGGTTACTATATGGTTACTACATGGCTACTACATGGTTAACACATGTTTACTACATGTTCCTACATGGTTACTACATGGTTACTACATGTTCCTACATGGTTACTACATGGTTACTACATGTTCCTATATGGTTACTACATGTTCCTACATGGTTCCTACATGGTTACTACATGTTCCTACATGTTCCTACATGGTTACTACATGGTTACTACATGGTTACTACATGTTTACTACATGTTCCTACATGGTTACTACATGGTTACTACATGGTTACTACATGGTTAACACATGTTTACTACATGTTCCTACATGGTTACTACATGTTTACTACATGTTCCTACATGGTTACTACATGGTTACTACATGTTCCTACATGGTTCCTACATGGTTACTACATAGTCCTACATGGTCCTACATGGTTACTACATGGTTACTACATGGTAACTACATGTTACTACATGGTTCCTACATGGTTACTACATGGTTCCTACATGGTACCTACATGGTTACTACATGGTTACTACATGGTAACTACATGTTCCTACATGGTCCTACATGGTTACTACATGGTTCCTACATGGTTACTACATGGTTCCTACATGGTCACTACATGTTCCTACATGGTTACTACATGGTTAACACATGTTTACTACATGTTTACTACATGGTTACTACATGGTTACTACATGTTAACTACATGGTTACTACATGGTTACTACATGTTAACTACATGTTTACTACATGTTTACTACATGGTTACTACATGTTAACTACATGGTTACTACATGTTTACTACATGTTTACTACATGGTTACTACATGTTAACTACATGGTTACTACATGGTTACTACATGTTTACTACATGTTTACCACATGGTTACTACACGTTAACTACATGGCTACTACATGTTTACTACATGTTTACTACATGGTTACTACATGTTTACTACATGGTTACTACACGTTAACTACATGGTTACTACATGGTTACTACATGTTAACTACATGTTTGCTTTACACTCACACAGACAGGTAACCAGTAGGTAGATGCGTTGTTATTGTGGTTGTTGTGTGTGTGTGTTTGCGGAGGATATATGTTACCACAGTCATTAGTAATATTAGCTTTCTGTCTGATTTCTTCCAAATATAGAAGTCTTTCTCTCCCTCCCATTCTCCTTCTTTCTTTCCCTCTCCCTCTCTCGCTTTCCCTCTCCCCCTCTCTCTTTTCCTCTCTCGCTCGTTCCCTCTCCATCTCTCCTTCAGTATTTTCATGTTCCTAATGACTTCCAGCTGTGAGCTTCACATGAAAGACAATAAGCACTTGCAGTAATAGTGCTGAAAGAAAGAGGGAGGGAGACGAGAGAAGGAGGGAGGGAGACGAGAGAAGGAGGGAGGAAGACAAGAGAAGGCGGGAGAGAGACAAGAGAATGTGAGAGAGACGAGAGAAGGAGTGAGAGAGACGAGAGAAAGAGGGAGGGAGACGAGAGAAAGAGGGAGGGAGACAAGAGAAAGAGGGAGGGAGACAAGAGAAAGAGGGAGGGAGACAAGAGAAAGAGGGAGGGAGAGAAGAGAAAGAGGGAGGGAGACAAGAGAAAGAGGGAGGGAGAGAAGAGAAAGAGGGAGGGAGACGAGAGAAAGAGGGAGGGAGACAAGAGAAAGAGGGAGGGAGAGAAGAGAAAGAGGGAGGGAGGGAGACAAGAGAAAGAGGGAGGGAGAGAAGAGAAAGAGGGAGGGAGACAAGAGAAAGAGGGAGGGAGAGAAGAGAAAGAGGGAGGGAGAGAAGAGAAAGAGGGAGGGAGGGAGGGAGAGAAGAGAAAGAGGGAGGAGGGAGAGAAGAGAAAGAGGGAGGGAGACAAGTGAAAGAGGGAGAGAGAAACGAGAAAGAGGGAGGGAGACTAAAAAGAGAAGGAGGGAGAGACAGAGAGGAATAGAGATTGAAAGAGAAGAGAGGAGACCCCATACTCCTTCGCTCCGTTTCAGACCACGTCTTTATTACCTTCTTTTATGTTCCCCTGCCAAGTGTGTGACCCCCTTCCATCCATCCATTCATCCCTCCCTCCTTCCACCTTCCACCTTCCATCCCTCTCTCCATCCTTACCTCCATCTCCACTCCCTCCCTCCCTCCCTCCATCCCCCCATACCTCCTTCCCCCTCTCCCTGTCATATATCTTAACTGTGTCTCCGTTCATTGGTAATACTAGAGCAGAAACGGTCTGAGACATGAGAAACTGAAATGTGTTTAATCGAGGCCATTAGAGAGCTGGGCAACAACAAAAAAAGAGATATGGAGAGAAAATAACTTAAAAGAATGTAGTTAGTTAGAGGAGAGGAGGGGAGAAGAGAGAGGAGAGGAGAAGAGAGAGAGGGGGAGAGGAGAGGAGAGGAGAGAGGGAGGGGGAGAGGACAGGAGAGAAGAGGGGAGGAGGAGAGATGGAGCTTTTTGGGTTGTGTTTTAAATACTCCCTGTTAATCTATAGCACTTTCTTTACAGGACCCAGGGCTTCCTTAGCTAGAGAACCATCTGCAGAGAGCTGAAGGATGGGTCTGGACGAGCACATTCTAATAACACATTCTAGTAACACATTCTAATAACACATTCTAACAACACATTCTAATAACACATTCTAGCAACACATTCTAATAACACATTCTAACAACACATTCTAACAACACATTCTAGTAACACATTCTAGTAACACATTCTAATAACACATTCTAATAACACATTCTAATAACACATTCTAATAACACATTCTAATAACACATTCTAATAACACATTCTAGTAACACATTCTAATAACATATTCTAACAACACATTCTAATAACACATTCTAATAACACATTCTAGTAACACATTCTAGTTACACATTCTAATAACACATTCTAGTTACACATTCTAGTAGCACATGTCTAACACATTCTAGTTACACATTCTAATAACACATTCTAGTTACACATTCTAGTAACACATTCTAATAACACATTCTAGTAACACATTCTAATAACACATTCTAGTAACACATTCTAGCAACACATTCTAGTTACACATTCTAATAACACATTCTAGTTACACATTCTAGTAGCACATTCTAGTAACACATTCTAATAACACATTCTAATAACACATTCTAACAACACATTCTAATAACACATTCTAATAACACATTCTAATAACATATTCTAATAACACATTCTAACAACACATTCTAATAACACATTCTAATAACACATTCTAGTAACACATTCTAGTAACACATTCTAATAACACATTCTAATAACACATTCTAACAACACATTCTAATAACACATTCTAACAACACGTTCTAGTAACACATTCTAGTAACACATTCTAAGAACACATTCTAATAACACATTCTAGTTACACATTCTAGTTACACATTCTAATAACACATTCTAGTAACACATTCTAGTAACACATTCTAGTAACACATTCTAATAACACATTCTAGTTACACATTCTAGTTACACATTCTAATAACACATTCTAATAACACATTCTAGTTACACATTCTAGTTACACATTCTAATAACACATTCTAGTAACACATTCTAACAACACATTCTAGTAACACATTCTAGCAACACATTCTAGTAACACAATCTAATAACACATTCTAGTTACACATTCTAGTTACACATTCTAATAACACATTCTAGTAACACATTCTAACAACACATTCTAGTAACACATTCTAGCAACACATTCTAGTAACACATTCTAATAACACATTCTAACACATTCTAATAACACATTCTAACAACACATTCTAATAACACATTCTAGTAACACATTCTAATAACACATTCTAACAACACATTCTAATAACACATTCTAATAACACATTCTAGTAACACATTCTAGTTACACATTCTAATAACACATTCTAGTTACACATTCTAGTAACACATTCTAGTAACACATTCTAGTTACACATTCTAATAACACATTCTAGTTACACATTCTAGTAACACATTCTAATAACACATTCTAGTAACACATTCTAATAACACATTCTAGTAACACATTCTAGCAACACATTCTAGTTACACATTCTAATAACACATTCTAGTTACACATTCTAGTAGCACATTCTAGTAACACATTCTAGTAACACATTCTAATAACACATTCTAATAACACATTCTAACAACACATTCTAATTAACACATTCTAATAACACATTCTAACAACACATTCTAATAACACATTCTAACAACACATTCTAACAACACATTCTAGTAACACATTCTAGTAACACATTCTAAGAACACATTCTAAGAACACATTCTAATAACACATTCTAATAACACATTCTAGTAACACATTCTAGTAACACATTCTAGTTACACATTCTAAGAACACATTCTAATAACTCATACTAGTAACACAATCTAGTAACACATTCTAGTAACACATTCTAATAACACATTCTAATAACACATTCTAGTTACACATTCTAGTTACACATTCTAATAACACATTCTAGTAACACATTCTAACAACACATTCTAGTAACACATTCTAGCAACACATTCTAGTAACACATTCTAATAACACATTCTAGTTACACATTCTAATAACACATTCTAGTAACACATTCTAACAACACATTCTAGTGTCACATTCTAGCAACACATTCTAGTAACACATTCTAATAACACATTCTAACACATTCTAATAACACATTCTAACAACACATTCTAATAACACATTCTAGTAACACATTCTAATAACACATTCTAATTAACACATTCTAATAACACATTCTAATAACACATTCTAGTAACACATTCTAGTTACACATTCCAATAACACATTCTAGTTACACATTCTAGTAGCACATTCTAGTAACACATTCTAGTTACACATTCTAATAACACATTCTAGTTACACATTCTAGTAACACATTCTAGTAACACATTCTAATAACACATTCTAGTAACACATTCTAGCAACACATTCTAGTTACACATTCTAATAAAACATTCTAGTTACACATTCTAGTAGCACATTCTAGTAACACATTCTAATAACACATTCTAATAACACATTCTAACAACACATTCTAATTAACACATTCTAATAGCACATTCTAATAGCACATTCTAATAACATATTCTAATAACACATTCTAACAACACATTCTAATAACACATTCTAATAACACATTCTAGTAACACATTCTAGTAACACATTCTAATAACACATTCTAATAACACATTCTAACAACACATTCTAATAACACATTCTAATAACACGTTCTAATAACACGTTCTAACAACACGTTCTAGTAACACATTCTAAGAACACATTCTAAGAACACATTCTAATAACACATTCTAATAACACATTCTAGTAACACATTCTAGTAACACATTCTTGTTACACATTCTAGTTACACATTCTAGTTACACATTCTAAGAACACATTCTAATAACACATTCTAGTAACACATTCTAGTAACACATTCTAGTTACACATTCTAGTTACACATTCTAAGAACACATTCTAGTAACACATTCTAGTAACACATTCTAGTAACACATTCTAGTAACACATTCTAATAACACATTCTAATAACACATTCTAGTTACACATTCTAGTTACACATTCTAATAACACATTCTAGTTACACATTCTAACAACACATTCTAACAACACATTCTAGTAACACATTCTAGCAACACATTCTAGTAACACATTCTAATAACACATTCTAGTTACACATTCTAGTTACACATTCTAATAACACATTCTAGTAACACATTCTAACAACACATTCTAGTAACACATTCTAGCAACACATTCTAGTAACACATTCTAATAACAGATTCTAATAACACATTCTAACAACACATTCTAATAACACATTCTAGTAACACATTCTAATAACACATTCTAATAACACATTCTAACAACACATTCTAATAACACATTCTAGTAACACATTCTAGTTACACATTCTAATAACACATTTTATTTACACATTCTAGTAGCACATTCTAGTAACACATTCTAGTTACACATTCTAATAACACATTCTAGTTACACATTCTAGTAACACATTCTAGTAACACATTCTAATAACACATTCTTGTAACACATTCTAGTAACACATTCTAGCAACACATTCTAGCTACACATTCTAATAACACATTCTAGTTACACATTCTAGTAGCACATTCTTGTAACACATTCTTGTAACACATTCTAATACACATTCTAATAACACATTCTAATAACACATTCTAATAACACATTCTAACAACACATTCTAATTAACACATTCTAATTAACACATTCTAATAACACATTCTAACAACACATTCTAATAACACATTCTAGTTACACATTCTAAGAACACATTCTAATAACAAATTCTAAGAACACATTCTAAGAACACATTCTAATAACACATTCTAATAACACATTCTAGTAACACATTCTAGTAACACATTCTAGTTACACATTCTAATAACACATTCTAGTTACACATTCTAGTTACACATTCTAAGAACACATTCTAATAACACATTCTAGTTACACATTCTAAGAACACATTCTAATAACACATTCTAGTAACACATTCTAGTAACACATTCTAATAACACATTCTAATAACACATTCTAACAACACATTCTAATAACACATTCTAATAACACGTTCTAACAACACGTTCTAGTAACACATTCTAAGAACACATTCTAAGAACACATTCTAATAACACATTCTAATAACACATTCTAGTAACACATTCTAGTAACACATTCTTGTTACACATTCTAGTTACACATTCTAGTTACACATTCTAAGAACACATTCTAATAACACATTCTAGTAACACATTCTAGTAACACATTCTAGTTACACATTCTAGTTACACATTCTAAGAACACATTCTAGTAACACATTCTAGTAACACATTCTAGTAACACATTCTAGTAACACATTCTAATAACACATTCTAATAACACATTCTAGTTACACATTCTAGTTACACATTCTAATAACACATTCTAGTTACACATTCTAACAACACATTCTAACAACACATTCTAGTAACACATTCTAGCAACACATTCTAGTAACACATTCTAATAACACATTCTAGTTACACATTCTAGTTACACATTCTAATAACACATTCTAGTAACACATTCTAACAACACATTCTAGTAACACATTCTAGCAACACATTCTAGTAACACATTCTAATAACAGATTCTAATAACACATTCTAACAACACATTCTAATAACACATTCTAGTAACACATTCTAATAACACATTCTAACAACACATTCTAATAACACATTCTAGTAACACATTCTAGTTACACATTCTAATAACACATTTTATTTACACATTCTAGTAGCACATTCTAGTAACACATTCTAGTTACACATTCTAATAACACATTCTAGTTACACATTCTAGTAACACATTCTAGTAACACATTCTAATAACACATTCTTGTAACACATTCTAGTAACACATTCTAGCAACACATTCTAGTTACACATTCTAATAACACATTCTAGTTACACATTCTAGTAGCACATTCTTGTAACACATTCTTGTAACACATTCTAATAACACATTCTAATAACACATTCTAACACACCACATTCTAATTAACACATTCTAATTAACACATTCTAATAACACATTCTAACAACACATTCTAATAACACATTCTAGTTACACATTCTAAGAACACATTCTAATAACAAATTCTAAGAACACATTCTAAGAACACATTCTAATAACACATTCTAATAACACATTCTAGTAACACATTCTAGTAACACATTCTAGTTACACATTCTAATAACACATTCTAGTTACACATTCTAGTTACACATTCTAAGAACACATTCTAATAACACATTCTAGTTACACATTCTAAGAACACATTCTAATAACACATTCTAGTAACACATTCTAGTAACACATTCTAGTAACACATTCTAGTAACACATTCTAATAACACATTCTAGTTACACATTCTAGTTACACATTCTAAGAACACATTCTAGTAACACATTCTAGTAACACATTCCAGTAACACATTCTAGTAACACATTCTAATAACACATTCTAGTTACACATTCTAGTTACACATTCTAATAACACATTCTAGTAACACATTCTCACAACACATTCTAGTAACACATTCTAGCAACACATTCTAGTAACACATTCTAATAACACATTCTAGTTACACATTCTAGTTACATATTCTAATAACACATTCTAGTAACACATTCTAACAACACATTCTAGTAACACATTCTAGCAACACATTCTAGTAACACATTCTAATAACACATTCTAACACATTCTAATAACACATTCTAACAACACATTCTAATAACACATTCTAGTAACACATTGTAATAACACATTCTAACAACACATTCTAATAACACATTCTAATAACACATTCTAGTAACACATTCTAGTTACACATTCTAATAACACATTCTAGTTACACATTCTAGTAGCCCATTCTAGTAACACATTCTAGTTACACATTCTAATAACACATTCTAGTTACACATTCTAGTAACACATTCTAATAACACATTCTAGTAACACATTCTAATAACACATTCTAGTAACACATTCTAGCAACACATTCTAGTTACACATTCTCATAACACATTCTAGTTACACATTCTAGTAACACATTCTAGTTACACATTCTAGTAACACATTCTAATAACACATTTTAGTTACACATTCTAGTAACACATTCTAGTTACACATTCTAGTAACACATTCTAATAACACATTCTATTAACACATTCTAGTAACACATTCTAATAACACATTCTAGTAACACATTCTAATAACACATTCTAATAACACATTCTAATAACACATTCTAACAACACATTCTAGTAACACATTCTAACAGCCCATTTTGGGACACAGGAGAATCCTCTCACTCTTGCAGCATAATATAAAGTAACATACATTTCTACATACTGTATTTGTCATTGCTGTACCGCCAACCTTGAAGTGTGACAAGTGAGAGCATTTGATTCAGAGTTCAGTGAGTTTGTTCTCTGCAGTCAGCTGACAGGTGATGTTGACGTCTAAATGCAGAAATCAGGAGACTGACAGAGACTGATCTTTATAGAACTGTGACTTATTGACTGCATGTTGACTGCATGTTGACTGCATGTCAGTACAGGAAGGTCGGGCCTCACAAGGGCCTCGACTGTTCCTTTGACATGGACATGGTCCTAATCGTTACTGATGAGCATGGAGAATTCTCCATGATATGCATTCCATTCCACTCTCTGCAAACCGAGACATAAATATTTTGTTTTCTCTCTTTCCTTCTCTAAACATGAACTCAACCACATTATGTATACATCAAATGTAGAAAATTCTAAATCATCACATTTGTGAATAGTTTTATAACTCTCTAAGTTTTCATAAAACTTTATCATCGCGGAAGTTCCCTACAGTGTAAACTAACGTATACCTTCTGTGGTTCCCAGCGTTCCACAGTCATAAGGATTCTATACAGTAAGGATTCTATACAGTAAGGATTTTATACAGTAAGGATTCGATAGAGTAAGGATTCTATACAGTAATGATTCTATACAGTAAGGATTCGATAGAGTAAGGATTGTATAGAGTAAGGATTCTATACAGTAAGGATTGTATAGGGTAAGGATTCTATTCAGTAAGGATTCTATTCAGTAAGGATTCGATAGAGTAAGGATTGTATAGAGTAAGGATCCTATAGAGTAAGGATTCAATAGAGTAAGGATTCTATTCAGTAAGGATTCTATACAGTAAGGATTTTATACAGTAAGGATTCGATAGAGTAAGGATTCTATTCAGTAAGGATTCTATTCAGTAAGGATTCTATACAGTAAGGATTTTATACAGTAAGGATTCTATAGAGTAAGGATTCTATTCAGTAAGGATTCTATTCAGTAAGGATTCTATACAGTAAGGATTCTATTCAGTAAGAATTCTATTCAGTAAGGATTCTATACAGTAAGGATTCTATTCAGTAAGGATCCTATAGAGTAAGGATTATATTCAGTAAGGATTCTACTCAGTAAGGATTCTATTCAGTAAAGATTCTATTCAGTAAGGATTCTATAGAGTAAGGATTCTATTCAGTAAGAATTCTATAGAGTAAAGATTCTATTCAGTAAGGATTCTATTCAGTAAGAATTCTATAGAGTAAAGATTCTATTCAGTAAGGATTCTATTCAGTAAGGATTATATTCAGTAAGGATTCTATACAGTAAGGATTCTATTCAGTAAGGATCCTATAGAGTAAGGATTATATTCAGTAAGGATTCTACTCAGTAAGGATTCTATTCAGTAAAGATTCTATTCAGTAAGGATTCTATAGAGTAAGGATTATATTCAGTAAGGATTATATTCAGTAAGGATTCTATACAGTAAGGATTCTATACAGTAAGGATTCTATACAGTAAGGAAGTGTGACATAATTCAATGAGTGATATTATCTCTATGAGTTGTGTAATGTAATGTACAGTACAGTATGGGGAGTGTTGAGAATCAATGTCTTGCTCTCGTTCCCCTGTCCTGTCCCCAGCTGTATAGTTTCAGACCAAGCCCTTTCCCTATCCCCTAGCCCTATCCCCTAGCCCTATCCCCTAGCCCTATCCCCTAGCCCTATCCCCTAGCGCTATCCCGTAGCCCTATCCCCAGACCTTACCCCCAGCCCCTATCCCAGCCACAATCAAACCCCAGCCCTATCCCCCAACCCCTATACCCAACTCCAGCCCCAGCCCCAACCCCTATCCCCAACCCCTATCCCCAACCCCTATCCCCAAACCCTATCCACAACCCCTATCCCCAAACCCTATCCCCCAGCCCCAACCCCTATCCCAAACCCCAGCCCCAGCCCCAACCCTGTCCCCCAGTCATATCCCCAGCCCCAACCCCAGCCCTACCCCCCAACCCCAGCCCTATCCCCCAACCCCAGCCCCAGCCCTATCCCCCAGCCCCAACCCCAGCCCTATCCCCCAGCCCCAGCCCTACCCCCCAGCCCCAGCCCTACCCCCCAGCCCCAGCCCTATCTCCCAGCCCCAGCCCTACCCCCCAGCCCCAGCCCTACCCCCCAGCCCCAGCCCTATCTCCCAGCCCCAGCCCTATCCCCCAGCCCCAGCCCTATCCCCCATCCCCCAGCCCCAGCCCTATCCCCCAGCCCCAGCCCTACCCCCAGCCCCAGCCCTATCCCCCAGCCCCAGCCCTACCCCCAGCCCCAGCCCTATCCCCAGCCCCAGCCCTATCCCCCAGCCCCAGCCCTATCCCCCAGCCCCAGCCCTACCCCCAGCCCCAGCCCTATCCCCCAGCCCCAGCCCTATCCCCCAGCCCCAGCCCTATCCCCCAGCCCCAGCCCTACCCCCAGCCCCAGCCCTATCCCCCAGCCCCAGCCCTATCCCCCAGCCCTACCCCCAGCCCCAGCCCTATCCCCCAGCCCCAGCCCTATCCTCCAGCCCCAGCCCTATCCCCCAGCCCTACCCCCAGCCCCAGCCCTATCCCCCAGCCCCAGCCCTACCCCCAGCCCCAGCCCTATCCCCCAGCCCCAGCCCTATCCCCCAGCCCCAGCCCTATCCCCCAGCCCCAGGCCCTACCCCCAGCCCCAGCCCTATCCCCCAGCCCCAGCCCTATCCCCCAGTCATATCCACTCTCTCATTTTCTCCATCCCTCTCATCTTCTTTTCTTTCTCATTTCTTCTTCTCTGTCTTTTCCCCTGGTGAAGAGCTGTTGTAACAGATGTTCTCATCTCCACCAGTCACATCCCTCATTATCTTCCTCCCTCTCATCTCTCGCTCTCATTATGGATGGATGTAGATGTGGGCAGATTATCAGATGAGGTGGCGATGATGTCATGCTCTCACCAGCAGGGCCTTCCAGGGTGTTAAAGCCATGTGTGTCTGTGTGTGGTGTGGTGTGTGTGTGGTGTGTGTGTGTGGTGTGTGTGTGTGGTGTGTGTGTGTGTGTGGTGTGGTGTGTGTGTGTGTGGTGTGTGTGTGGTGTGTGTGTCTGTGTGGTTTGTGTGTGTGTGTGTGTGTGTGTGTGTGTGTGTGTGTGTGTGTGTGTGTGTGTGTGTGTGTGTGTGTGTGGGTGTGGTGGTGTGGTGTGTGTGTGTGTGGGGCCCTGTGTATGTATGTGTATGTGCGTGTGTCTGTGTGTGTCTGTGTGTGTGTGTGTGTGTGTGTGTGTGTGTGTGTGTGTGTGTGTGTGTGTGTGTGTGTGTGTGTGTGTGTAATTAAATGATATGTAAAGCGCTGGTCACCATAGTGTCAGTATGAGATCCTTCTCTCAGCAGGTGGTTGATCCATTACATCTAGAAACATAGATATACGTCCCATAGATAGGGTTACATCTATTAAAACACACAGAGAACAAAGGAACACAGATATACGTCCCATAGATAGGGTAAATATATAAAAAAGAGAAGGTCTGACTGTAGAATGGTATACCGTAGGGAAGGTCTTACCATGGAGTTGTATACCATGTGGTCACCATAATGCCGAAGACATCTGCTGGTTTGATTGGTGGTCCTGTAACTCTGTAGGGCTTAGGAACTAGTTTAGACCTATATTTAGGATTAGGGTTATCTTAGATAGAACATAGAACATGTTGTAGAACTCAGTTGTCATTCTAGAGCATACAATTCAAGAGAGAAGAACAGAGGAACATTCTAGATAGAACATGTTGTAGAACTCAGTTGTCATTCTAGAGCATACAATTCAAGAGAGAAGAACAGAGGAACATTCTAGATAGAACATGTTGTAGAACTCAGTTGTCATTCTAGAGCATACAATTCAAGAGAGAAGAACAGAGGAACATTCTAGATAGAACATGTTGTAGAACTCAGTTGTCATTCTAGAGCATACAATTCAAGAGAGAAGAACAGAGGAACATTCTAGATAGAACATGTTGTAGAACTCAGTTGTCATTCTAGAGCATACAATTCAAGAGAGAAGAACAGAGGAACATTCTAGATAGAACATGTTGTAGAACTCAGTTGTCATTCTAGAGCATACAGATCAAGAGAGAAGAACAGAGGAACATTCTAGATAGAACATGTTGTAGAACTCAGTTGTCATTCTAGAGCATACAGATCAAGAGAGAAGAACAGAGGAACATTCTAGATAGAACATGTTGTAGAACTCAGTTGTCATTCTAGAGCATACAGATCAAGAGAGAAGAACAGAGGAACATTCTAGTGTGTGTTGTATTAGGTAGCAGAGAGATGAAGCAGGTGAGTTAGTTTGTGATTCCAGGCCTCCTCCTGGTAGTTGTATGAAAGACCCAGATATGTCCTAAACGGCACCCTGTTCCTTATGGGGCCTGGTCAAAAGTAGTGCAGTATATAGGGAATAGGGTGCCATAGGGCTCTGGTCTAAAGTAGTGCACTATATATCGGGAACAGGGTGCCATAGGGCTCTGGTCTAAAGTAGTGCACTATATATAGGGAATAGGGTGCCATAGGGCTCTGGTCTAAAGTAGTGCACTATATATAGGGAATAGGGTGCCATAGGGCTCTGGTCTAAAGTAGTGCACTATATAGGGAATAGGTTGCCATAGGGCTCTGGTCTAAAGTAGTGCACTATATATAGGGAATAGGGTACCATAGGGCTCTGGTCTAAAGTAGTGCACTATATAGGGAATAGGGTGCCTTAGGGCTCAGGTCTAAAGTAGTGCACTATATAGGGAATTAGTGCCATAGGGCTCTGGTCTAAAGTAGTGCACTACATAGGGAATAGGGTGCCATAGGGCTCAGGTCTAAAGTAGTGCACTATATAGGGAATAGGGTGCCATTTGGACAAAACCTCAGTCAGACAAACTGCTGCCGGTAAAGTCATGATGTGTTGAGGAACAGTTGCCAGTCAACACCAACATAAAGTGTCTTAATTGCGCCACCAGAACAGCTTCAATGCACCTTGGATAGATTCTATGGCCAGCATCCCGGAGTCGCCTCTTCATTGTTGACGTTGAGACTGGTATGCGGGTACTATTTCATGAAGCTGCCAGTTGAGTACTCGACCAGATACTCAACTAGTCTAAAGAAGGCCAGTTTTATTGCTTCTTTAATCACTACAACAGTTTTCAGCTGTGCTAACATAATTGCAAAAGGGTTTTCTAATGATTAATTAGCCTTTGAAAATTCTAAATTTGGATTAGCTAACACAACGTGCCTTTGGAACACAGGAGTGATGGTTGCTGATAATGGGCCTCTGTACGCCTATGTAGATATTCCATAATAAATCAGCCGTTTCCAGCTACAATAGTCATTTACAACATTAACAACGTCTACACTGTATTTCTGATCCATTTTATGTTATTTTAATGAACAAAATGTTTTGCTTTTCTTTCAAAAACAAGGATATTTCGAAGTGACCCTGTCACGTTTTAAGGTATGACCCAGGTACAGACAGTGTTTGAAGAAACTAAAGTTTATTCTTTAAACAGGGGCTGGTAAAACGACAGGTCAAGGCAGGCAGGGGTCAATAATCCAGAGAGGGTGTAAGGCACCAGAACAGCAGGCGGGCTCAGGGTCAGGGTCAGGGTCAGGCAGGGGTCAATAATCCAGAGAGGGTGTAAGGCGCCGAAACAGCATGCGGGCTCAGGGTCAGGGTCAGGCAGAGGTCAATAATCCAGAGAGGGTGTAAGGCGCCGAAACAGCAGGCGGGCTCAGGGTCAGGGTCAGGGTCAGGCAGAGGTCGGTAATCCAGAGTAGTGGGGGCGAAGGTACAGGACAGCAGGCAGGCTAAGGGTCAGGGTCAGGGTCAGGATCAGGGTCAGGGTCAGGCAGAATGGTCAACACCGGGAAACCAGAGAACAGGGACTATAGCGAAGACAGGAGCAAGGGAAAACGCTGGTAGGTTTGGAACGAACAAAACGAACTGGCGACAGACAAACAGAGAACACAGGTATAAATACACAGGGGATAATGGGGATAATGGGGAAGATGGGCGACATCTGGAGGGGGGTGGAGAAAAGCACAAGGACAGGTGAAACAGATCAGGGTGTGACAGACCCCAAACTTTTGAATGGTAGAATGTGTGTGTGTGTGTGTGTGTGTGTGTGTGTATGTGTGTGTGTGTGTGTGTGTGTGGTGTCTCGTTTAATCTGACTGCTTTGACCTTTACTTGACCTAGCTGACCTTCACAACTGACCTTTTTATCACCATCATCAAGACAGACATACCTCAGACCCCCTAGACAGACACACAGACAGTACATACTCCTGTAACACTGTTGACAGCCTAACGATAGTCCTCTCTTCCCTTGGTTTCTCTCCATCTCTCCTCGCCTCTATTCTCCCCCTTTATCTCATCTCCTTCTCTCCTCTCCTCTCCTCTCCTCACCTCTCCTCGCCTCTATTCTCCCCCTTTATCTCATCTCCTTCTCTCCTCTCCTCTCCTCTCCTCACCTCTCCTCGCCTCTATTCTCCCCCTTTATCTCATCTCCTCTCCTCCTCTCCTCTCCTCTCCTCGCCTCTATTCTCCCCCTTTATCTCATCTCCCCTCTCCTCTCCTCTCCTCTCCTCTCCTCTCCTCTCCTCTCCTCTCCTCTCCTCTCCTCTCCTCTCCTCTCCTCTCCTCTCCTCTCCTCTCCCTCCTCTCCTCCTGTAATTCTCTTATCACCCAATCTGTCTTCCTTATGGTCAGCCCTCAGATTTGTCTCTGTCTCCATGGTAACACCCTCCATCCCGTCTCTGTACCAGTCTGTGACAGCACCGCAGTGAGATTCAGTGTTCCTTTATTAATAACATCCATCTTCTCTAGGGAATCATGCTTCTATGTCTCCATGTGTGCCTTAAATGGCACCCTATTCCCTATGGAGTAGGGAATATGGGGCCATTTGGGACCCAGGCCTTATCTGACACTCATCTCATATCGATCTATAGTCAGTAATGTTGGTTGTGGAGTCAGTAATGTTGTGTATAGAACCAGGTGTAGTCAGTAATGTTGGGTTTAGAACCATGTGGAGTCAGTAATGTTGGGTATAGAACCATGTGTAGTCAGTAATGTTGGGTATAGAACCATGTTTAGTCAGTAATGTTGGGTATAGAACCATGTGTAGTCAGTAATGTTGGGTATAGAACCATGTGGAGTCAGTAATGTTGGGTATAGAACCATGTGTAGTCAGTAATGTTGGGTATAGAACCATGTGTAGTCAGTAATGTTGGGTATAGAACCATGTTTAGTCAGTAATGTTGGGTATAGAACCATGTGTAGTCAGTAATGTTGGGTATAGAACCATGTTTAGTCAGTAATGTTGGGTATAGAACCATGTGGAGTCAGTAATGTTGGGTATAGAACCATGTGTAGTCAGTAATGTTGGGTATAGAACCATGTTTAGTCAGTAATGTTGGGTATAGAACCATGTGTAGTCAGTAATGTTGGGTATAGAACCAATGTGTCCATGTGTTTCCTGTCATATGTAGGCTACTGATTGCATGTGGCATTCACCCTGAGTTCTGAAACAGTGTTGATTTGACCTAAAGAAGTATTGGGTGTGAGGACTTATGCTCTGTATCACCCTGTCTAGGTTTTCCAGAGATCCTCGTTGGAGGATTCAGAGATTTCCTGCTTATTTCGATCCTTATTCCTCGAATCCTCCAACTGAGATTTCCCGAAAACCAGGGACTTTTTGCAACCCCAACTTTTGCAATCCGAACTTTGACCAAACCTCAG
>NC_138301.1:119520512-119573012 GCF_965601325.2 Salmo salar | reverse complement strand
AGCCTATCCTCATCAGAGAGGTCTTTGAAACCTTGAATAAGGCTTTCAAATTTCGGAAAATGACATTTTGTCAGGAAATGCAGCTCTGTCTCAGGTTCTGCTGTTGTGCAGTGGTTACACAGCCTTTCCTCTACAGGGAGCCAGGGTTTTCCTGTGTCTACCCTTCTCAATAGCAAGGCTGTGCTCACTGAGCCTGTACTTTGTCAAGGTTTTTCTAAGGTTTTTGCTCAGTAACCATGGTTAAATAGTTAGCCACGGTTGTACTGTCGATGTAGGGCCAGATAGCACTGCATTTGGCTTTGTGTTTCCCAATAAGCAATGTAGTTTTGACTGTGTTGTAATTTGGTTTATTCTCTCTCTCTCCGTCTCTCTGTCTCCCCTTCCCTCCCTCTCTCTCTCTCTCTCTCCAGGTGTGATCTCTCTCTGCGCGGTCGCTTCACGGTAAGGCCAACACCCTGGTCTCCATGGTGATCTCGGCGCAGGATGGCGGCGGTCTGACGGCGCCGTTGAACGCCCGTTGTCAACGTGAGCGTGGTTGGCGGCTCGGTGGCGCTCCCTCTGTTCGAACAGGCCCAGTACTACTTTACTGTATCTGAGAGAGGTCCTCAGGGGAACTGAGGTGGGCAAGGTCCACGCTGCCACCAAGACTGGTGAGTTTTTTAACAGTTCCCAAGTCTCTGCTCTTCTGACGAGCTGTTTAGATTTTACGTCATTTAGCAGACGCTCTTATCCAGAGCGACTTACATTAGTGAATGCATACATTTCACACATTTCATGCATTTTTTTCATATATTTTTTTTGTACTGGCCCCCCCGTGGGAATCAAACCCACACCATGCTGGCGTTGCAAACACCATGCTCTACCAACTGAGCCACAGGGAAGACAGCTGTTGATATTTGTCATTCTGTCAGTTGAGGTCTATTGATCAATCGGTCTAATTTCTACATAAAATGTAATGGTGAGAGTAAACTACACAGCTTTCTAAATCCTAACATCACATTAAACGATCGTCTGGGTTCCTCCGTACCACGTTGTTCTCTCTAAAACAATGGGTTCTCCGTACCACGTATGTCTCTCTAAAACAATGGGTTCTCCGTACCACGTTGTCTCTCTAAAACAATGGGTTCTCCGTACCAAGTTGTCTCTCTAAAAACAATGGGTTCTCCGTACCACGTTGTCTCTCTAAAACAATGGGTTCTCCGTACCCACGTTGTCTCTCTAAAACAATGGGTTCTCCGTACCACGTTGTCTCTCTAAAACAATGGGTTCTCCGTACCACGTTGTCTCTCTAAAACAATGGGTTCTCCGTACCACGTTGTCTCTCTAAAACAATGGGTTCTCCGTACCACGTTGTCTCTCTAAAACAATGGGTTCTCCGTACCACGTTGTCTCTCTAAAACAATGGGTTCTCCGTACCACGTTGTCTCTCTAAAACAATGAAGTGATGATGTGATTTTTTTTAATGTTAGCTGTGGCGCAAAGCAGCCTCATACCATTTTTTTCAGTCAGACATTCACACCTGTCATACAGAGTTGACATTTCTAGACAACCATTTTGAATTGAATGACATCGTTTGTAAACTTCAGAGCTGTAACAGTTTGACACTTTGACTTTGGTTATAAAGGAAAGTATAAACTCATACTAGTGGTCAAGACCTCAGCTGGAGACTCTACACATTCTGGGTGATGTGAAACAACCTCATTAATCTCACTGGCTTCTTCTCCGGCCAGCTCTCATTGGCTAATGCCAATCAAAACTTCTCAAAACTCAAAAAAAATCAAACGTTTGAAAATATCAGAGCGTCTGGGGACGGATCAAAAGACTGGATCGGTAGCCCTCAGATTGCGTCTCTTTACCAGCTCACATTAAACGAGCGTCGGTAACGGCCCCACGCGCCCCCGAGTAGACAGCGGACATGGGGATTTAGTCTCTGATCTCCCAAAAACTTATCTGGGACAGTTAAATCGTGTAGTGTACACGTGGCTTAAGCAGTTCACTTTACTGTTGTTCTGCCTCTGACTAAGTCCCGTGGTTTTATGGTATAGCCTTGGTCCATGGATCCAGTCTTACACCGAGCTAAATCGGTTGGGTACAGTGGTTCTCAAACAATGACACATATTGGCTATGAGTTTTGCATACCTCACTACCCTGTATAAGACATTCATTGGAGTCTCGGTGTCGTCAGAGAATAGTTACCCTGGTATCCTCAGCTCACCTTCTGGTTCTGATCAGAGAATAGTTACCCTGGTATCCTCAGCTCACCATCTGGTTCTGATCAGAGAATAGTTACCCTGGTATCCTCAGCTCACCATCTGGTTCTGATCAGAGAATAGTTACCCTGGTATCCTCAGCTCACCATCTGGTTCTGAACAGAGAATAGTTACCCCTGGTATCCTCAGCTCACCTTCTGGTTCTGATCAGAGAATAGTTACCCTGGTATCCTCAGCTCACCATCTGGTTCTGATCAGAGAATAGTTACCCTGGTATCCTCAGCTCACCCTTCTGGTTCGAAGTAGAGGGCGCGTTTGGAACCAATCTTAACACGCCATCTCTACTCCTTCCTCACCTCTCGGTTGGCTGATTTAACATGGATTATTTTCTACAAAGAACTAGAGTTGGCTTTTTTTTTTCCTGGTATGAATGACTGCAGAATTGATTTCTACGAGAGGTGGTTTTGAGGTAAAAGTCAAGAGAGAAGTGCTCTCATGTGGAGTGGACTTGAAGTACCCTTATTACCCTTTCCACTCTAACTGTTTTTTTTTATCTGCTGTCATTGAGTCTGTTGCTTGATGAGGATCCCCCATCAGCTTTTGTAGAAGCAGCAGTTACTCTTCCTGGGATTCACACAAAACACAAAACATGACATGTAACTAAAAACACACTGATACACGGATAGACAAGGACAGTCACACACATTTAGAATACAACCAATAAACAAACAATACATCCGCTTACGTCACAGCTCTTTTCAGTACAGGAGTTGAATTGGACATTTTAGAATTGACTGTGATTGATGATCTGTTTGTATGACAGGCTATTAAATGCCTTCTCTGTTTCACATGGGGATTAACCACTATGACCATGCCTCCCTCCCTCCTCTCCCTCCCTCCCCCTCCCCTCCCTCCCTCCCTCCCTCCCTTCCCTCCCTCCCTCCCTCCCTCCCTCCCCTCCCTCCCTCCCTCCCTCCTCCCCCTCCCCATCTCTCCCTCCCTCCCTCCCTCCCTACTTCCTTCCTTCCTTCCCACATCCCTCCTTTCCTCCCTCCCTCCCCTCCCCATCTCCCTCCCTCCCTCCCTCCCTCCCTCCCTCAGGTCATTCCCAGGACATCTCCTATTCCATCTCATCAGGTGATCCAAGATGGTTATTTCACCATGGACTCTACCTCCGGAGCGCTCCGCTCCTCTGTCCCTCTGGACCACGAGGCCTGTCCCAGTCTCGACCTGGAAAGTCCAGGCTCGCTACGGCTCGCCGCCCGCCTACGGAACCACACGCGTACGCATCACCATCTCAGACGTCAATGACAACTCTCCCTCCTTCCTTCCATCCTCCTCCGAATCCCTCCTTCTCCCGGGAGGTGACTAAGATGGGAACGGTGGTAGTACCGGGTTCAGGCCACCGACCGGGACTCTGGTCCAAACGGTCAGCTGAGTTTTGACCTGGTCTCGATCGGCACGGGGGGCAGTAGCGGTCAAAGGATGTTTGGCGTGGACCGGGGAAGCGGGGGAGCTGAAGCTGATTGGTGGTCTGAACTACGAAAGTGTTCCCGCGCTACGACCTACAGGTTTAGGGAGAATTTAAAATATATTTTTTAATCAAATTTAGATAAAATATTAAGATAAACTCCACAATAAAGTTTTTCTTTGAAGAATGTACCAATAGGGCCATCATATGAACTTGTCTATATTAAATTAGATTACTCATTGATCTTCTCTCTCCCCCCCTCATCCCTCCCTCCCCCCCCCTCCCTCCCTCCCTCCCCTCCTCCCAGGTGGTAGCCTAAAGATGGTGAGAGCCCCCCCAGCTCAGCTCTACCTTTACATTAGTTGTACATGTCCAGGCTCAGGATGCGCAGGGTCCCGCTTTCGACACTCTAACCTACCGCGTGGAGCTACAGGAGAACACACCTCTAAACACACGCTTCCTACAGGGTCCGTGCCCTTAACAGGGAGGCTGCTGGGGAACGGCGTTGGCTCCGCCTCTTCCTCCTCCTCTTCCTCGGTGTCGTACAGACTGCATCCGGACGGTGACGCGGCAGGGTTCGGGGTCCGCCCCAGATAGTGGGTGGTTGTATGTTCGTAGCTCTCTGGACCGGGGAGGCAAAGGACATGTATCTACTGACGGTGTTGGCAACCTCTGGGCCGGGAGGGCAGGTGAGGAACACAGCAGGTTAGGACATAGGATCAGTTTTATTTTACCTTCATGTGGACTTGTGGTTTACCTTCATGTAGACTTGTGATTTACCTTCATGTAGACTTGTGATTTACCTTCATGTGGACTTGTGGTTTATCTTCATGTAGACTTGTGGTTTACCTTCATGTAGACTTGTGGTTTACCTTCATGTGGACTTGTGGTTTATCTTCATGTAGACTTGTGGTTTACCTTCATGTGGACTTGTGGTTTACCTTCATGTAGACTTGTGGTTTACCTTCATGTAGACTTGTGGTTTACCTTCATGTAGACTTGTGGTTTACCTTCATGTAGACTTGTGGTTTACCTTCATGTAGACTTGTGGTTTACCTTCATGTGGACTTGTGGTTTACCTTCATGTGGACTTGTGGTTTACCTTCATGTAGACTTGTGGTTTACCTTCCTATGGACTTGTGGTTTACCTTCATGTAGACTGTGGTTTACCTTCATGTAGACTTGTGGTTTACCTTCATGTAGACTTGTGGTTTACCTTCATGTGGACTTGTGGTTTACCTTCATGTGGACTTGTGGTTTACCTTCATGTGGACTTGTGGTTTACCTTCATGTAGACTTGTGGTTTACCTTCATGTGGACTTGTGGTTTACCTTCATGTAGACTTGTGGTTTACCTTCATGTGGACTTGTGGGTTTACCTTCATGTAGACTTGTGGTTTACCTTCATGTAGACTTGTGGTTTACCTTCATGTAGACTTCTGGTTTATCTTCATGTAGACTTGTAGTTTACCTTCATGTGGGACTTGTGGTTTACCTTCATGTAGACTTGTGGTTTACCTTCATGTAGACTTGTGGTTTACCTTCATGTAGACTTGTGGTTTACCTTCATGTAGACTTGTGGTTTAGTCTGTGTCTGTGAGTCCGGTTTAGAGACCGGTTTATAGACCGGTGTACAACACATAGAACACACAGGTCTCGTCTAACATCTCTTTATCTACTGTATGTTAATTCTCCTCTCTTCTGCGCAGGGCGTGGCTGGGGCGGGCAGGACTGGCAGTGCCACGGTGAGGGTCTCTGTGACAGATGAGAACGACAACAGTCCCCGTCTGAGTCAGGAGAGGGTGTTTCTGGCTGTGAGAGAGAACCTTCCGGCTGCTACGGGGTTCGGACGCGTGTCGGCAACCGACAGAGACGCAGGACTGAACGCCAGACTAACCTTCAGACTCCTGCACACTGACAGACACTTCCAGATCAACTCACACACAGGTGAGGAACACCAAGGGTCTCGGAGTGCTGATCTGGGATCTGTCCGTATTAATCTAATTCATTGTGATCTAAAAAAAAAAGGCAAAACTGGTCCTAGATCAGCCCTCCTGCAATGAGCTGCTTTATGAATACGGGCCCAGGACTTACTGAGATTGTTAGTTTACCTGGCAGTAGACATGTAGATAAACTCTGTAGATAAACAATAGTCATTTAAACCTGTCTAATTAACCTGTCTAATTAACCTGTCTAATTAACCTGTCTAATTTACCTGTCTAATTAACCTGTCTAATTTACCTGTCTAATTAACCTGTTTAATTAACCTGTCTAATTAACCTGTCTAATTTACCTGTCTAATTAACCTGTCTAATGTGTGTCTATCCTACTCTCCCTTCTTCTCCTTGTGTTGCTTTATTTCAACTCTCTTTAACCCTGCCTTTACTCTCCATTCTCCCTCTATCTTTTATTCTCTCTCGCTTTCTCTCTCTCTCTCTCTCTCTCTCTCTCTCCCTCCTCGTCTCTCTCTCTCTCTCTCTCTCTCTCTCTCTCTCCTCCCTCCTCTCTCTCTCTCTCTCTCTCTCTCCATCTCTCTCTCTCTCTCCTCTCTCTCCTCTCTCCTCTCACTCTCTCTCTCTCTCTCCCTCTCTCTCTCTCTCTCTCTCCCTCCTCGTCTCTCTCTCTCTCTCCCTCCTCTCTCTCTCTCTCTCTCTCCCTCCTCTCTCTCTCTCTCTAGGTGAGATCAGTACTAGGTTATCTCTCGACAGAGAGCAGCAGTCTAGCTACCAGCTGGTGGTTGTGGTACAAGACGGAGGCACGCCCCCTCGCAGCGCTACGGGTACTGCCCACATCACCGTATTGGATGAAAACGACAACGCCCCTGTCTTTAGCCACGCCCACCCCGACAGGGAACTGCTCATACAGGTAAGAGAGGGACATCCAATCCCAAACTGCATCCCTTACACCAGGGTTGAGCAAACGTTTTGGCTCGAGGGCAGATGAATAATGCTCTCTCTCTCTCTCTCTCTCTCTCTCTCTCTCTCTCTCTCTCTCTCTCTCTCTCTCTCTCTCTCTCTCTCCTCTCTCCTCTCTCTCTCTCTCTCTCTCTCTCTCTCTCTCTCTCTCTCTCTCTCTCTCTCTCTCTCTCTCTCTCTCTCTCTCTCTCTCTCTCTGTGTAGGTGATGGAGGAATCCCAGCCTGGCTCAGTCTTGGGGACAGTAACAGCTAAAGATCCTGATGAAGGAGAGAACGGAACACTCCATTACTCACTGTCAGGTAAGACCTAACACACGCCCACACACCCAATTCTCATACTTGAGTAAAAGTAAAGATACTTTGATAGAAAATGACTCAAGTAAAAGTGAAAGTCACCCAGTAAATTACTACTTAAGTAAAAGTGTTTTGGTTTTAAATATACTTAAGTATCAAAAGTAAAAGTATAAAACGTTTTTAAAAATCCTTATATTTAGCAAAGCAGACATAATTTACAAACGAAACATGTGTTTAGTGAGTCGGGTGGATAAGAGACAGTAGGGATGACCAGGAATGTTCTCTTGATAAGTGTTTGAATTGGACCGTTTTCCTGTCCTGTTAAACATTCAAAATGTAACCAGTACTTTTAGGTGTCAGGGAAAATGAATGCAGTAAAAAGTACATTATTTTCTTCAGGAATAAAAGTAAATGTCATCAAATATATGAATATTAAGGACCCCCCAAAACTATTTCAATATGGGGCGGCAGGTAGCCTAGTGGTTAGAGTGGAGGGGTGGCAGGTAGCCTAGTGGTTAGAGTGGAGGGGCGGCAGGTAGCCTAGTGGTTAGAGTGGAGGGGCGGCAGGTAGCCTAGTGGTTAGAGCGTTGGGCCAGTAACCGAAAAGGTTGCTAGATTGAATCCCCGAGCTGACAAGGTAAAAATCTGTCGTTCTGCCTCCTGAACAAGGCAGTTAACCCACTGTTCCCCGGTAGGCCATCATTGTAAATAAGAATTTGTTCTTAACTGACTTGTCTAGTTAAATAAAGGTAAGATAAAAAAAAGTTGTACATTATTAAAGTATTTTTACTTTATCTCACGCACCCGCCCGCCCGCCCCACTAGCTTTACTACTCACTGTCCTGAAAGACATTTAAAGACCTAACCCAAATGTATTGAGTCTTCCCACTGGGTACAAATCTGTTGTCTAAATGTTGTTTCTATGTCATTTCAACAACATTATTCAATCTGATGATGGTGAAATAACACGGAAAACTGATCGGATTTACTAAAAGTAATCAACGTACATGAATTGACTTCAGTATTTTTATCCTTCGACCTAAATCCAATTACATGTTTCAATTTGTTTTGGTTGATTTCACTTTGAATTATTAATTAATTAATTTCAGTTAGTTGACGACAAAATCAAAAGTAGACATTGAACTGACATCTTTACCCAGTGGGTTGAGACTGTAGTATCCATGTTGGATAATGTGTCTCACTTTCATAGAAAGAGGTGAATATTGTCTGTGTATTTAACGGTTTTAGTTGTAACTCTGCTGGAGATCTGTGTGTCTGCGTTGTCCCATCCAGGTTCCAGAGTGGAGTGTTTCTCATTGAACCCCTCTGTGTCTGCGTTGTCCCATCCAGGTTCCAGAGTGGAGTGTTTCTCATTGAACCCCTCTACAGGAGAGCTACGTTTCGCCTCCTCTCTGAGACACACTGAGAGGCTTGATGAGTACAACCTGACTGTGTCTGCTTCTGACCTCGGCACACCTCCACACACCTCTACCTGTCCCCTACGCATTCAGGTAACGCACCTCCACACACCTCTACCTGTCCCCTACGCATTCAGGTAACGCACCTCCACACACCTCTACCTGTCCCCTACGCATTCAGGTAACACACCTCCACACACCTCTACCTGTCCCCTACGCATTCAGGTAACGCACCTCCACACACCTCTACCTGTCCCCTACGCATTCAGGTAACACACCTCCACACACCTCTACCTGTCCCCTACGCATTCAGGTAACACACCTCCACACACCTCTAACCTGTCCCCTACGCATTCAGGTAACACACCTCCACACACCTCTACCTGTCCCCTACGCATTCAGGTAACACACCTCCACACACCTCCACACACCTCTACCTGTCCCCTACGCATTCAGGTAACGCACATCCACACACCTCTACCTGTCCCCTACGCATTCAGGTAACACACCTCTACCTGTCCCCTACGCATTCAGGTAACACACCTCCACACACCTCTACCTGTCCCCTACACATTCAGGTAACACACCTCTACCTGTCCCCTACGCATTCAGGTAACACACCTCCACACACCTCTACCTGTCCCCTACGCATTCAGGTAACACACCTCCACACACCTCTACCTGTCCCCTACGCATTCAGGTAACACACCTCCACCTGTCCCCTACGCATTCAGGTAACACACCTCCACCTGTCCCCTACGCATTCAGGTAACACACCTCCACACACCTCTACCTGTCCCCTACGCATTCAGGTAACACACCTCTACCTGTCCCCTACGCATTCAGGTAACGCACACACACACACACACACACACACACACACACACACACACACACACACACACACACACACACACACACACACACACACACACACACACACACACACACACACACGCATACACCAGACCTCCAGAAGGATGCAGTACCCCTGCTGGTTCTGTTCTGTCCTCATCTGCTCTCTCTCTCTGCTGGTTCTGTTCTGTCCTCATCTGCTCTCTCTCTCTGCTGGTTCAGTTCTGTCCTCATCTGCTCTCTCTCTCTGCTGGTTCAGTTCTGTCCTCATCTGCTCTCTCTCTCTCTCTGCTGGTTCAGTTCTGTCCTCATCTGCTCTCTCTCTCTCTGGTTCTGTCCTCATCTGCTCTCTCCTTGTGTTAAAAACTTGGTGTCTCATGGGTCTCATTCACATCATCTGTGTGAGAAGTGTAGAAATCCAGAGAGTCTGGAATAGAGAGAGAGTGGGAGAGTTGAATCCTTGCCTGTGAAAAACAGAAAAGTATTTCAAACCCGGGCCATGTTTTCTGCTCCAGAGGTATAACCCAAAGCCAAGGTGAGGGCACCTTCGGTACAACAACTCTCCTGTCATTAATCTACCTGAGAGTTGTCCTTCTGCGTCAGTCTTTCTGAACTCGCTCAGTCGGATGCTCTAGTCCAGCCCTAAACACACCTGATTCACCTGATTCACCTGATTCAACTAGGGGTGTCCTAAGAAACATTGGTCTGTATCAATAAATCAGGAATTCACCTCCAGAACTAAAGAATGTCTGTTTGTCTGTCTGTCAAGTCTACTTGTCTGTCTGTCTGTCTGTCTGTCTGTCTGTCTGTCTGTCTGTCTGTCTGTCTGTCTGTCTGTCTGTCTGTCTGTCTGTCTGTCTGTCTGTCTGTCTGTCTGTCTGTCTGTCTGTCTGTCTGTCTGTCTGTCTGTCTGCTTGCCTGCCTACACCCGCGGACAGTAGCTGGCTGCACACCCCCTTAACCACTGATACAGCTTCAGATGATTTACTTAAAACCTCCAGTGGTTAACGTTAGTGGTGTGTGAGTTAAGGTTAGGACTGGGGACAGGGTCATCTGATCTTAGATATGTGGTTACGTCTGTCAGCGTTAGCAGTGCTACTTTGCTCTGCGTGACTGGCAGTAAGATCACAGACACACACCACACACACACACGCATACACACACACACACACACACACACACACACACACACACACACACACACACACACACACACACACACACACACACACACACACACACACACACACACACTCATGAGTTGGGGTACTCTGCTCTGTGTGTCTGGCAGTAAGATCACACACACACACACACACACACACACACACACACACACACACACACACACACACACACACACACACACACACACACACACACACACACACACACACACACACACACACACACACACACACACACACACACACACTCATGACTTGGGGTACTCTGCTCTGTGTGTCTGGCAGTAAGATCACACACACACACACACCACACACATACACACACACACACACAAACACACACTCATGACTTGGGGTACTCTGCTCTGTGTGTCTGGCAGTAAGATCACACACACACACACACACCACACACACACACACACACACACACACACACACACACACACACACACACACACACACTCATGACTTGGGGTGCTCTGTGTGTCTGCTGTGGTTGTCTAAATGTCCTTTATACCCATCTCTCCCTGTCCCAAACAGCCCTCTATTTCCTAAGGCCCTGGTCAACAGTAGTGCACTATCTAGGGAATAGGGAGCTGTTTGGGACGTAGACTAAAATCTCTGCCTCATGTTAATTATCATGACTCTTTTCCTCCACTGGTCTTCAGATATTTACACTATGCAGACTTCAGAGGAAATGGGATTATTATTGCCAGTCAGCTGCAAAAGCTCTGGTGTATTTTACACACACACAAACACACACACAAACACACACACACACACACACACACACACAGACACACACACACACACACACACACACACACACACACACACACACACACACACACACACACACACACACACACACACACACACACACACACACACACACACAACTATAGAGCTGTATTACCATCCCCACCACTATAGAGCTGTATTACCATCCCCACCACTATAGAGCTGTATTACCATCCCCACCACTATAGAGCTGTATTACCATCCCCACCACTATAGAGCTGTATTACCATCCCCATCACTATAGAGCTGTATTACCATCCCCACCACTATAGAGCTGTATTACCATCCCCACCACTATAGAGCTGTATTACCATCCCCATCACTATAGAGCTGTATTACCATCCCCACCACTATAGAGCTGTATTACCATCCCCACCACTATAGAGCTGTATTACCATCCCCACCACTATAGAGCTGTATTACCATCCCCACCACTATAGAGCTGTATTACCATCCCCATCACTATAGAGCTGTATTACCATCCCCACCACTATAGAGCTGTATTACCATCCCCACCACTATAGAGCTGTATTACCACCACTATAGAGCTGTATTACCATCCCCACCACTATAGAGCTGTATTACCACCACTATAGAGCTGTATTACCATCCCCACCACTATAGAGCTGTATTACCATCCCCATCACTATATAGCTGTATTACCATCCCCACCACTATAGAGCTGTATTACCATCCCCACCACTATAGAGCTGTATTACCATCCCATCAATATAGAGCTGTATTACCATCCCCACCGCTATAGTTGGCCTGACCAGTAGCGTGTTGGCCTGACCAGTAGCGTGTTGGCCTGACCAGTAGCGTGTTGGCCTGACCGATAGCGTGTTGGCCTGACCAGTAGCGTGTTGGCCTGACCAGTAGCGTGTTGGCCTGACCGATAGCGTGTTGGCCTGACCAGTAGCGTGTTGGCCTGACCAGTAGCATGTTGGCCTGACCAGTAGCGTGTTGGCCTGACCAGTAGCGTGTTGGCCTGACCAGTAGCGTGTTGGCCTGACCGATAGCGTGTTGGCCTGACCAGTAGCGTGTTGGCCTGACCAGTAGCGTGTTGGCCTGACCAGTAGCGTGTGTTGGAGCATGTCTCTGAAAGGGAATGTTTACACACTTGTTTCTTTTTTTGTCCTCCCATCATTGTTTCCTTGTCTTATCCCCTCTCTGTCATCACTATAGTTCAATGTTATGTCTGTGTTCCAAACGCCACCTTATTCCTTACAGTATAGGGCGCACTACTTTTGACCAGAGCCCGATGGGACCTGGTCTAAAGTAGTGCACTTTATAGGGAATAGGGTGCCATAGGGCTCTGGTCTATAGTAGTGCACTATATAGGGAATAGGGTGCCAGTTGGAACACAATTGGAAAATCATTGTGTAAGGCTATTGGGACAAAACATTTTTTTACGGTTATAGTCCCTGACAGACAACATCTGGACAACTGTCTGTCTGTATCCTTCGAGTCACTGTCTGTCTTCCCAGACATGGTCTATTTCTTTAGAGGGGTATTTAATCCGTTTAAACCTGGGGGGACTTTTCAGTCTGAGTCAATTCATTTTGACAGGCATAAAGCAGAAGATGAATTGTATTAAAGTGAATGGAATTGAAATATACAGCGCCAGTCAAAAGTTTGGACACATCTACTCATTCCAGGGTTTTTCTTTATTTTTTTTTTACTATTTTCTACGTTGTAGAATAATAGTGAAGACATCAAAATTATGAAATTACACATATGGAATCATGTAGTAATCAAAAAGGTGTTAAACAAATCAAAATATATTTTAGATTTTAGATTCTTCAAAGTAACCACCCTTTGCCTTGATGACTGCTTTGCACATTCTTGGCATTCTCTCAACCAGCTTCACCTGAAATGCTTTTCCAACAGTCTTGAAGGAGTTCCCACATATGCTGAGCACTTGTTAGCTGCTTTTCCTTCACTCTGCGGTCCAACTCATCCCAAACCATGTCAATTGGATTGAGGTTGGGTGATTGTGGAGGTCAGGTTATCTGATGCAGCACTCCATCACTCTCCTTCTTGGTCAAATAGCCCTTACACAGCCTGGAGGTGTGTTGGATCATTGTCCTGTTGAAAAACAAATGATAGTCCCACTAAGCGCAAACTAGATGGGATGGCGTATCGCTGCAGAATGCCGTGGTAGTGTTGCTAGTTAAGCATGCCTTGAATTCTAAATAAATCACTGACAGTGTCACCATCTAAGCACCATCACATCTCCTCCTCCATGCTTCACGGGGGGAACGACACATGCGGAGATCATCTGTTCACCTGCTCTGCGTCTCACAAAGACACAGAGGTTGGAACCAAAAATCTCAAATTTGGACTGAAATCCAAAGGACAGATTTCCACTGGCCTAATGTCCATTGCTCGTTTTTCCTGGCCCAAGCAAGTCTCTTCTTATTGATTTATTTGCTGCAATTCGACCAGGAAGGCCTGATTCACACAGTCTCCTCTGAACAGTTGATGTTGAGATGCGTCTGTTACTCTGTGAAGCATTTATTTGGGCTGCAATGTCTGATGCTGGTAACTCACTTTTTTTTTATATATATATATTAAATAAATATTTTTTAAATGTAACCTTTATTTAACTAGGCAAGTCAGTTAAGAACAAATTCTTATTTACAATGACGACCTACCGGGGAACAGTGGGTTAACTGCCTTGTTCAGGGACAGAACGACACATTTTTACCTTGTCAGCTCGGGGATTTGATCCAGCAACCTTTCGGTTACTGGCCCGATGCTCTAACCGCTAGGCTACCTGCCGTGCCGAAAGGGTTAAAACTCTAATGAACTCTGCATAAGAGGTAACTCTGGGTCTTCTTTCCTGTGGCGGTCCTCATGAGAGCCAGTTTCATCATAGAGCTTGATAGTTTTTGTGGATGCATTGACTGCCTTTCATGTCTTAAAATAATGATGGACTGTCGTTTCTCTTTGCTTATTTGAGCTGTTCTTGCCATAATATGGTCTTTTACCATAACTTGGTCTTTTACCAAGTAGGGCTATCTTCTGTATACCACCCCTACCTTGTCACAACACAACTGGCTCAAACGCATTAAAAAGGAAAGAAATTCCACAAAGTAACTGTTAACAATGCATTCCAGGTGACTACCTCATGAAGCTGGTTGAGAGAATGCCAAGAGTGTGCAAAACTGTCAAGGCAAAGGGTGCCTACTTTAAATAATCTAAAAATCTAAAATATATTTTCATTTGTTTAACACTTTTTTGGTTACTACATGATTCCAAGTGTGTTATTTCATAGTTTTGATGTCTTCACTATTATTCTACAATGTAGAAAATCATCAAACATTAAGAAAAACTCTTGAATGAGTATGTGTGTCCAAACTTTTGACTGGTACTTTAAGTTCCTTGCTCTGCTTTCCCACCCATTTTAAATGATTCCCAGATGCATTGAATTAAATTGAACTGGATTGAACTGGATTGAACACACTCTATCTGTCTTCACCTGCAGGTTGTGAACTCCAGTAAGTCTTCTGCAAAGAACACTCTCTCCATGACTCTCAACTCAGTGGAGGGCATCGCCCCAGGCTCTGTCATTGGCTCTGTCCGGTCACATGACCAGCGTGACACGCTGTCGTTGGACGGCCAGGTGACGTACGTGGTGGTGGGCGGGACGGACCGGAAGGGGACGTTCATGGTTGACCGGGTTACGGGAGACGTGTACCTGGTCAGAGAACTGGACTATGAGGAAGGGGATAGGTGAACCTGCTAATTACACCTATTCTTCATTACATCTTTATTAAACCTATTATACGGCATACATCTGGGAGTTTAGAGAGGATTTCCTTTTTCTATTATTTATTTACTTCTATCTCAACTTGACTCTCTCTCTCTATCTCTCTCTCTCTCGCTCTCTCTCTCTCTCTCTCTCTCTCTCTCTCTCTCTCTCTCTCTCTCTCTCTCTCTCTCTCTCTCTTTCTCTCTCTCTCTCCCATCCATCCATCCCTCTCTCCTTCCAGGTACACTCTGCATGTGGAGGTATCAGATTTCACGCTGGCGTACCCCAGCAGTCACAGAGTACAGCTGGACATTAACGTCCAAGACAGCAATGACCACGCCCCCCAGTTCACCGAGGACCCCGTTACCATAGTGATACCAGAGGACACCCAGCCGGGAGTCTCCATCTATACCTTCCAGGCTGCTGATAAGGTGGGACAGTAGTAGGTTATATAATCAAATATAATCAAAATAAACAGCTTTACACATGATAATAAAATAGTAAAATATAATCAATAATCTGATAGAAGAGATAACATGTTGGGGTTTCAATATCAGGGTTGGAGTTACATTTTTTTACATTTTTACATCATTTAGCAGATGCTCTTATCCAGAGCGACTTACAGTAGTGAATGCATACATTACATACATTTTTCCTCCGTACTGGTCCCCCGTGGGAATCGAACCCACAACCCTGGCGTTGCAAACACCCATGCTCTACCAACTGAGCCACACGGGACCATGTGTGGCTCAGTTACCTCACTGTAGGAGTTAAGATATGATGTCTCTTCAGGTTCAACGGTTTTGTTGCTATTAACTATCAAAATGTCAAGAGTCGGGCCGATAAGGTAATGTCTTGTCCCTAAAAACTCATACTTTATGTGTTAATTATGTTAAATCAGACGTTCTCATTTCTCTGTTCCTTTAGGACGGCAGTGGTCCCAACAGCGAGCTGCTTTACTCGATCCAACACCGCTGGCCTGACTCCCTTCACCTCCTGACCCTTGACCCTTCCACTGGGGTCCTGACCTTGGGTCAGAAGTTGGATCACGAGACCACGTCCTCCCTCTACCTGGTTGTCAGGGCGACTGACCAGGCGGAGGACGTGTCCGAGCGGCGCTGGGGGTCAGTGACAGCCCGGGTGTTTGTGACGGACGAGAATGACAACGCTCCCGTGTTCAGCTCATCGTCCGCAGTCAGCGTCATGGAGGACCAGCCTGTCGGGTGAGCAAAACATTCAAATTATTAAAAACACAACATTATAAGGGAGAATTTAGCCCCATAATGTAAGAAGTTGAGCTGTCCATAGTCTAGTCCAGATACCGTGTATGCATCTGTAGACCTTGTCAAGAGGAGACATGGATGAGGCCTGAATCACAATGGAAAGTGATAGATTGATGTGAAGAATGTAGTTTGACTTTTAAGATCCAGGTCCTGACTATCTGCTGTGTATTGTCAGGTTCGTGGTTGTGTACGTGATGGCTCGTGACGAGGATGAGGGAGAGAACGGACGAGTGTCCTACAGCATCCAATTAGGGAACAGCGATGGACGCTTCAGCCTGAACCCCAACACCGGTAAGACTTCTGACCCCTAACCCCTGGCCTCTGACACGAGTAAGACCCTAACATTACTGAGACTTCCAACACAGACTCAAGTCTACAGATGGAGGATCTTAATTGGATCACTCTTTTGTTCCTGAGCTGCAGGAAAGGCATAAATTCACTGAAAGCTCACACTCACACGGTTATATTAACATTATTCCACATTTTATGTAGCCCCATTTTGACCAGCTAATAGCCTAACCACATATCAACCAACATTATGGACTAAATGTTCAAATCTTGTTGCAGCGGGATTATTTTTGCTACGTCAATACAGGTCAAATTAAGATCCTACACCTGTAATCCTCCTAAACCTAACACTGCGAGCTCTGTCTCAGACCCCAGAACAGGGAGAATCATATTCAGTTCCTTCGGAAAAGTGTTCAGAACCCTTCACTTTTCCACTTTTTTTTTTTACATTTACAGCCTAGTTCTAAAATTGATTAAATAAAATTAATTCCTCAGCAATCTACACACAAATACCCCATAATGACAAAGCAAAAACACGTTTTTAGAAGTTCTTACAAATGTATTAAAAATAAAAAACAGAAATAGATTATTTAAATAAGTATTCAGACCCTTTGCTATGAGACTCTAAATTGAGCTCAGGTGCATCCTGTTTCCATTAATCATCCTTGAGATGTTTCTACAACTTGATTGGAGTCCATCTGTGGTAAATTCAATTGATTGGACATGATTTGGAAAGGCACACACCTGTCTATATAAGGTTCCACAGTTGACAGTGCATGTCAGAGGAAAAACCAAGCCATGAGGTTGAAGGAATTGTTGAGGCACGCCTGTTAAATGCAATAAATTCCAGGTGTCACGTCTGGAGGAAACCTGGCACCATCCCTACGGTGAAGCATGGTGGTGGCAGCATCATGCTGTGGGGATGTTTTTCAGCGGCAGGGACTAGGAGACTAGTCAGGATCGAGGGAAATATGAACAGAGCAAAGTACAGAGAGATCCTTGATGAAAACCTGCTCCAGAGCGCTCAGGACCTCAGACTGGGCAAAGATTCACCTTCCAACAGGATAACGACCCTATGCACACAGCCAAGACAACGCCGGAGTGGCTTCAGGACAAGTCTCTGAATGTCCTTGAGTGGCCCAGCCAGAGCCCGGACTTGAACCCGATCGGACTTCTCTGGAGAGACCTGAAAAAAGCTGTGCAGCAACGCTCCCCATCCAACCTGACAGAGCTTGAGAGGATCTGCAGAGAAGAACGGGAGAAACTCCCCAAATATAGGTGTGCCAAGCTTGTAGCATCATACCTAAGAAGACTCGATGCTGTAATCGCTGCCAAAGGTGCTTCAACAAAGTACTGAGTAAAGGGTCTGAATACTTATGCAAATGTATATGGGATACGGTCCCGTGTGGCTCAGTTGGTAGAGCATGGTGTTAGCAACGCCAGGGTTGTGGGTTCAATTCCCACGGGGGACCAGTACGGATAAACAAATGTATGAAATGTATGCATTCACTACTGTACGTCGCTCTGGATTAGAGCGTCTGCTAAATGACTACAATGTATATATTTACGTTTTTTATTTTTAATAAATTAGCAAACATTTACAAAAACCTGTTTTTGCTTGGTCATTATAGGGTAGTGTGTGTAGATTGATAAGAGGGGGGAAAAAACGATTTAATCAATTTTAGGATCAGGCTGAAACGTAACAAAATGAGGAAAAAGTCAAGGGGTTTGAATACTTTCAGAAGGCACTGTATATTTATTTACAAGGAGGTAACAGATTCCAACATTTTACAGTCTTTAGAGATGCCATACAGTAGTACAAGTGTTGGTCTGGACTGATGTTTTACTACTATAGAATTATTCTGGAGATGGTCCATTTATTGATGTAACACATTGGAGTGTTTACCATGAAGGCTTATTCTATAGATTTACATCATTGGCCTTAATCATTATGTCACGTTCTGACCAGTAAAGGGGTTATTTGTTATTATAGTTTGGTCAGGACGTGGCAGGGGGTGTTTGTTTTGTGTGGTTCGGGGTTTGTTGGTATATGTGTTTTGTAGAGGGGTGTTTGTTTAGATTAGTCCGGGGTTTTTGGTTAGGTTCTATGTTGTGTATTTAATTGTTAGATCTAGGGTGTTTAGGTCTATGTTTAGTTAATTGAGATTGGGCCTTCAATCGGAGGCAGCTGTTCCTCGTTGCCTCTGATTGAAGGTCCTATGTATAGGGGGGGGGGGGGGGGGGGTGTTTGTTGTGGGAATTGTGGGAGGTTGTTTGTGCACTGCTATGTTTAGCCTGCATTACTGTTTAGCTGTCGTTCGTTTTGTTGTTTTTGGATAGTGCGCGTCATAAAATAAAGATAAGAATTCACGTACCGCTGCATTTTGGTCCACTTCCTATGATGGCCGTTACACATTATCCCTCCCCTAGAGGGGCTGAGCTACCACAGGTTTCCATGGACCCATTATCCCTCCCCTAGAGGGGCTGAGCTACCACAGGTTTCCATGGACCCATTATCCCTCCCCTAGAGGGGCTGAGCTACCACAGGTTTCCATGGACCCATTATCCCTCCCCTAGAGGGGCTGAGCTACCACAGGTTTCCATGGACCCATTATCCCTCCCCTAGAGGGGCTGAGCTACCACAGGTTTCCATGGACCCATTATCCCTCCCCTAGAGGGGCTGAGCTACCACAGGTTTCCATGGACACATTATCCCTCCCCTAGAGGGGCTGAGCTACCACAGGTTTCCATGGACCCATTATCCCTCCCCTAGAGGGGCTGAGCTACCACAGGTTTCCATGGACCCATTATCCCTCCCCTAGAGGGGCTGAGCTACCACAGGTTTCCATGGACCCATTATCCCTCCCCTAGAGGGGCTGAGCTACCACAGGTTTCCATGGACCCATTATCCCTCCCCTAGAGGGGCTGAGCTACCACAGGTTTCCATGGACCCATTATCCCTCCCCTAGAGGGGCTGAGCTACCACAGGTTTCCATGGACACATTACGCGTCATTACATTCCACTCCTGAGCAGGCCTGGGTTTAAATACTATTTATTTTCAGCATTTTTTTTTTTTTTCTTCTTGTCTTCATGGATGGGCGGGGTTTGTAACCCGTGTCACTGTTCTATTGGTTCCATTGCTCCAGTCAAGCTCCAATCAAGCCCAGATAAGAGTATTATTATAAATCATTTCAAATAGTACTTCAGCCACAGGTGGCACCTTTTTAATAGGGGAGGATGGACTCGTGGTTAATGGCTGGAGCAGAATCAGTGGAATGGAATCAAATTCATCAAACACATGGTTTCTATCACGTTTTAAGGTATGACCCAGGTGCAGACAGTATTTGAAGATACTAAAGGGAGAAGGGGGAGACAAGCACAAAGACAGGTGAAACAGAACAGGGCATGACAGGTTTCTATGTGTCCGATAGTCCATTGGCTCCATTCCAGATATATTCTTATGAGCCGTGTTAATGCATTTTAATTCTTTGGTTTTCCTCTAATGACAGATGTGTTCATGGGAAGCTGGTTTTATTATGGCTGGAGAAGCAGAGGAAACCCTTTGATATGTTATATATGTGTATATTAACATGTCGTTTCTCAATCATCAGCACTGGGTAATATAATGGAGGCCTCTGTGTGTGATACACGACACACACACACACACACACACACACACACACACACACACACACACACACACACACACACACACACACACACACACACACACACACACACACACACACACACACATCCCACGCTGCTTGGAATTAAGAGAGGGGTAGTCTACAGTACAGAGGGACAGTTAATGAAACAGAGAGGGGTAGTCTACAGTACAGAGGGACAGTTAATGAAACAGAGAGGGGTAGTCTACAGTACAGAGGGACAGTTAATGAAACAGAGGGGTAGTCTACAGTACAGAGGGACAGTTAATGAAACAGAGAGAGGTAGTCTACAGTACAGAGGGACAGTTAATGAAACAGAGGGGTAGTCTACAGTACAGAGGGACAGTTAATGAAACAGAGAGGGGTAATCTACAGTACAGAGGGACAGTTAATGAAACAGAGAGGGGTAGTCTACAGTACAGACGGACAGTTAATGAAACAGAGAGGGGTAGTCTACAGTACAGAGGGACAGTTAATGAAACAGAGAGGGGTAGTCTACAGTACAGAGGGACAGTTAATGAAACAGAGAGGTAGTCTACAGTACAGAGGGACAGTTAATGAAACAGAGAGGGGTAGTCTACAGTACAGAGGGACAGTTAATGAAACAGAGAGGGGTAGTCTACAGTACAGAGGGACAGTTAATGAAACAGAGAGGGGTAGTCTACAGTACAGAGGGACAGTTAATGAAACAGAGAGGGGTAGTCTACAGTACAGAGGGACAGTTAATGAAACAGAGGGGTAGTCTACAGTACAGAGGGACAGTTAATGAAACAGAGGGGTAGTCTACAGTACAGAGGGACAGTTAATGAAACAGAGAGGTAGTCTACAGTACAGAGGGACAGTTAATGAAACAGAGAGGGGTAGTCTACAGTACAGAGGGACAGTTAATGAAACAGAGGGGTAGTCTACAGTACAGAGGGACAGTTAATGAAACAGAGAGAGGTAGTCTACAGTACAGAGGGACAGTTAATGAAACAGAGAGAGGTAGTCTACAGTACAGAGGGACAGTTAATGAAACAGAGAGGGGTAGTCTACAGTACAGAGGGACAGTTAATGAAACAGAGAGAGGTAGTCTACAGTACAGAGGGACAGTTAATGAAACAGAGAGGGGTAGTCTACAGTACAGAGGGACAGTTAATGAAACAGAGGGGTAGTCTACAGTACAGAGGGACAGTTAATGAAACAGAGAGAGGTAGTCTACAGTACAGAGGGACAGTTAATGAAACAGAGAGAGGTAGTCTACAGTACAGAGGGACAGTTAATGAAACAGAGGGGTAGTCTACAGTACAGAGGGACAGTTAATGAAACAGAGAGAGGTAGTCTACAGTACAGAGGGACAGTTAATGAAACAGAGAGGGGTAGTCTACAGTACAGAGGGACAGTTAATGAAACAGAGAGGGGTAGTCTACAGTACAGAGGGACAGTTAATGAAACAGAGAGGGGTAGTCTACAGTACAGAGGGACAGTTAATGAAACAGAGAGAGGTAGTCTACAGTACAGAGGGACAGTTAATGAAACAGAGAGGGGTAGTCTACAGTACAGAGGGACAGTTAATGAAACAGAGAGGGGTAGTCTACAGTACAGAGGGACAGTTAATGAAACAGAGAGGGGTAGTCTACAGTACAGAGGGACAGTTAATGAAACAGAGAGGGGTAGTCTACAGTACAGAGGGACAGTTAATGAAACAGAGAGGTAGTCTACAGTACAGAGGGACAGTTAATGAAACAGAGAGGGGTAGTCTACAGTACAGAGGGACAGTTAATGAAACAGAGAGGGGTAGTCTACAGTACAGAGGGACAGTTAATGAAACAGAGAGGGGTAGTCTACAGTACAGAGGGACAGTTAATGAAACAGAGAGGGGTAGTCTACAGTACAGAGGGACAGTTAATGAAACAGAGGGGTAGTCTACAGTACAGAGGGACAGTTAATGAAACAGAGGGGTAGTCTACAGTACAGAGGGACAGTTAATGAAACAGAGAGGTAGTCTACAGTACAGAGGGACAGTTAATGAAACAGAGAGGGGTAGTCTACAGTACAGAGGGACAGTTAATGAAACAGAGGGGTAGTCTACAGTACAGAGGGACAGTTAATGAAACAGAGAGAGGTAGTCTACAGTACAGAGGGACAGTTAATGAAACAGAGAGAGGTAGTCTACAGTACAGAGGGACAGTTAATGAAACAGAGAGGGGTAGTCTACAGTACAGAGGGACAGTTAATGAAACAGAGAGAGGTAGTCTACAGTACAGAGGGACAGTTAATGAAACAGAGAGGGGTAGTCTACAGTACAGAGGGACAGTTAATGAAACAGAGGGGTAGTCTACAGTACAGAGGGACAGTTAATGAAACAGAGAGAGGTAGTCTACAGTACAGAGGGACAGTTAATGAAACAGAGAGAGGTAGTCTACAGTACAGAGGGACAGTTAATGAAACAGAGGGGTAGTCTACAGTACAGAGGGACAGTTAATGAAACAGAGAGAGGTAGTCTACAGTACAGAGGGACAGTTAATGAAACAGAGAGGGGTAGTCTACAGTACAGAGGGACAGTTAATGAAACAGAGAGGGGTAGTCTACAGTACAGAGGGACAGTTAATGAAACAGAGAGGGGTAGTCTACAGTACAGAGGGACAGTTAATGAAACAGAGAGAGGTAGTCTACAGTACAGAGGGACAGTTAATGAAACAGAGAGGGGTAGTCTACAGTACAGAGGGACAGTTAATGAAACAGAGAGGGGTAGTCTACAGTACAGAGGGACAGTTAATGAAACAGAGAGGGGTAGTCTACAGTACAGAGGGACAGTTAATGAAACAGACAGGTAGTCTACAGTACAGAGGGACAGTTAATGAAACAGAGGGGTAGTCTACAGTACAGAGGGACAGTTAATGAAACAGAGAGGTAGTCTACAGTACAGAGGGACAGTTAATGAAACAGAGAGGGGTAGTCTACAGTACAGAGGGACAGTTAATGAAACAGAGGGGTAGTCTACAGTACAGAGGGACAGTTAATGAAACTGAGAGGGGTAGTCTACAGTACAGAGGGACAGTTAATGAAACAGAGAGGGGTAGTCTACAGTACAGAGGGACAGTTAATGAAACAGAGAGGGGTAGTCTACAGTACAGAGGGACAGTTAATGAAACAGAGAGGGGTAGTCTACAGTACAGAGGGACAGTTAATGAAACAGAGAGGGGTAGTCTACAGTACAGAGGGACAGTTAATGAAACAGACAGGTAGTCTACAGTACAGAGGGACAGTTAATGAAACAGAGGGGTAGTCTACAGTACAGAGGGACAGTTAATGAAACAGACAGGTAGTCTACAGTACAGAGGGACAGTTAATGAAACAGAGGGGTAGTCTACAGTACAGAGGGACAGTTAATGAAACAGAGAGGTAGTCTACAGTACAGAGGGACAGTTAATGAAACAGAGAGGGGTAGTCTACAGTACAGAGGGACAGTTAATGAAACAGAGGGGTAGTCTACAGTACAGAGGGACAGTTAATGAAACTGAGAGGGGTAGTCTACAGTACAGAGGGACAGTTAATGAAACAGAGAGGGGTAGTCTACAGTACAGAGGGACAGTTAATGAAACAGAGAGGGGTAGTCTACAGTACAGAGGGACAGTTAATGAAACAGACAGGTAGTCTACAGTACAGAGGGACAGTTAATGAAACAGAGAGGGGTAGTCTACAGTACAGAGGGACAGTTAATGAAACAGACAGGTAGTCTACAGTACAGAGGGACAGTTAATGAAACAGAGGGGTAGTCTACAGTACAGAGGGACAGTTAATGAAACAGACAGGTAGTCTACAGTACAGAGGGACAGTTAATGAAACAGAGAGGGGTAGTCTACAGTACAGAGGGACAGTTAATGAAACAGACAAGTAGTCTACAGTACAGAGGGACAGTTAATGAAACAGAGAGGGGTAGTCTACAGTACAGAGGGACAGTTAATGAAACAGAGAGGTGTAGTCTACAGTACAGATGGACAGTTAATGAAACAGACAGGTAGTCTACAGTACAGAGGGACAGTTAATGAAACAGAGGGGTAGTCTACAGTACAGAGGGACAGTTAATGAAACAGAGAGGTAGTCTACAGTACAGAGGGACAGTTAATGAAACAGAGGGGTAGTCTACAGTACAGAGGGACAGTTAATGAAACAGAGAGGGGTAGTCTACAGTACAGAGGGACAGTTAATGAAACAGAGGGGTAGTCTACAGTACAGAGGGACAGTTAATGAAACTGAGAGGGGTAGTCTACAGTACAGAGGGACAGTTAATGAAACAGAGAGGGGTAGTCTACAGTACAGAGGGACAGTTAATGAAACAGAGAGGGGTAGTCTACAGTACAGAGGGACAGTTAATGAAACAGAGGGGTAGTCTACAGTACAGAGGGACAGTTAATGAAACAGACAGGTAGTCTACAGTACAGAGGGACAGTTAATGAAACAGAGGGGTAGTCTACAGTACAGAGGGACAGTTAATGAAACAGACAGGTAGTCTACAGTACAGAGGGACAGTTAATGAAACAGAGAGGGGTAGTCTACAGTACAGAGGGACAGTTAATGAAACAGAGAGGGGTAGTCTACAGTACAGAGGGACAGTTAATGAAACAGACAGGTAGTCTACAGTACAGAGGGACAGTTAATGAAACAGAGGGGTAGTCTACAGTACAGAGGGACAGTTAATGAAACAGAGAGGTAGTCTACAGTACAGAGGGACAGTTAATGAAACAGAGGGGTAGTCTACAGTACAGAGGGACAGTTAATGAAACAGACAGGTAGTCTACAGTACAGAGGGACAGTTAATGAAACAGAGGGGTAGTCTACAGTACAGAGGGACAGTTAATGAAACTGAGAGGGGTATTCTACAGTACAGAGGGACAGTTAATGAAACAGAGAGGGGTAGTCTACAGTACAGAGGGACAGTTAATGAAACAGAGAGGGGTAGTCTACAGTACAGAAGACAGTTAGTTAATGGCGGTCCCAGATGAGTCTAGCTTAGTTTCTTTAAGCCATTACTGTCGAGAGGAGAGGCTGCTGAATTACCCACCGCTAATGTTTAACTTCTGGTTTCTATCACTCCTCAGCCTGTATTATAGATGGGGGGGGGGGGGGTCACTCAGGCTTTATAGGGGGAGTAGGAGACATGCTAATGATGGAGAGAAGGAACGATATGGAGAGAAGGAAAGAGGGGAAGAGATGGAGAGAAGGATAGAGGTGAAGTACAAAAAGCTTTGCCAAGATAATCCATCCACCTGACAGGTGTGGCATATCAAGAAGCTGATTAAACAGCATGATCATTACACAGGTGCACCTTGTGCTGGGGACAATAAAAGGCCACTCTAAAACGAGCAGTTTTGTCACACAACACAATGCCACAGATGTCTCAAGTTTTGAGGGAGCGTGCAATTGGCATGCTGACTGCAGGAATGTCCACCAGAGCTGTTGCTAGAAAATCAAATGTTAATTTCTTTACCATAAGTCGCCTCCAACATTGTTTTAGAGAATTTGGCAGTACGTACAACTGGACTCACAACTGCAGACAACGTGTAACCAGGCCAGCCCAGAACCTCCACATCAGCCTTCTTCCCCTGTGGGATCGTCTGAAACCAGCTACCTGGACAGCTGATGAAACTGAGGAGTATTTCTGTCTGTAATAAAACCCTTTTGTGGGGAAAAACGAATTCTGATTGGCTGGGTCTGGCTCCCCAGTGGGTGGAGCTGGCTCCAAAGTGGGTGGGCCTATGCCCTCCCAGGCCGACCCATGGCTGTGCCCCTGCCCAGTCATGTGAAATTGATAGATTAGGGCCTAATGAATTAATTTTAATTGACTGATTTAATTACATGAACTGTAACTCAGTAAAATCTTTGAAATTGTTGCATGTTGCGTTTTATATTTTGTTCAGTATAGTTCCAGTTGGAGTGAGGGTTGTGTGTGTTGGTACGGTGTGTGTGTTGGGATGGTGGTAGGGTGTGTGTGTTGGGGTGGTGGTAGGGTGTGTGTGTTGGGGTGGTGGTAGGGTGTGTGTGTTGGGGTGGTGGTGGGGTGTGTGTGTTGGGGTGGTGGTAGGGTGTGTGTGTTGGGGTGGTGGTAGGGTGTGTGTGTTGGGGTGGTGGTAGGGTGTGTGTGTGTGTGTGTGTGTGTGTGTGTGTGTGTGTGTGTGTGTGTGTGTGTGTGTGTGTGTGTGTGTGGTGTGTGTGTGTGTGTGTGTGTGTGTGTGTGTGTGTGTGTGTGTGTGTGTGTGTGTGTGTTTGTGAGCGTGTCTCTGTCTGTCTTATAGTGGAAACTCTGTATTGGTATAAACTCTGTATTGGTATAAACTCTGTATTGGTATAAACTCTGTATTGGTATAAACTCTGTATTGGTATAAACTCTGTATTGGTATAATCTCTGTGTTGGTATAAACTCTGTATTGGTATAAACTCTGTATTGGTATAATCTCTGTATTGGTATAAACTCTGTATTGGTATAATCTCTGTATTGGTATAAACTCTGTATTGGTATAAACTCTGTATTGGTATAATCTCTGTATTGGTATAAACTCTGTATTGGTATAATCTCTGTATTGGTATAAACTCTGTATTGGTATAAACTCTGTATTGGTATAAACTCTGTATTGGTATAAACTCTGTATTGGTATAATCTCTGTATTGGTATAAACTCTGTATTGGTATAAACTCTGTATTGGTATAAACTCTGTATTGGTTAGTTTAACTGGCTCTGCAGGCATGTAAATACCACTGCTTCCCCCTGTTCAACAGAACATGACTGTCAGACTGATAGGGTGTCTGATATCCTGTCTGATAGGGTGTCTGATATCCTGTCTGATAGGGTGTCTGATAGCCTGTCTGACATCCTGTCGATAGGGTGTCTGATATCCTGTCTGATAGGGTGTCTGATATCCTGTCTGATAGGGTGTCTGATAGCCTGTCTGACATCCTGTCGATAGGGTGTCTGATATCCTGTCTGATAGGGTGTCTGATATCCTGTCTGATAGGGTGTGCTTTAGTTGTTTTAGTAAGTTGCCATATTTTGTCACAGAGCTGCTCCAGTATTAATTCACAGAGCTGCTCTAGTATTAATTCACAGAGCTGCTCCAGTATGCATTCACAGAGCTGCTCCAGTATGCATTCACAGAGCTGCGCCAGTATGCATTCACAGGGCTGCTCCAGTATGCATTCAGAGAGATGCTCCAGTATGTATTCACAGAGCTGCTCCAGTATGCATTCACAGAGCTGCTCCAGTATGTATTCACAGGGCTGCTCCAGTATTCATTCAAAGAGCTGCGCCAGTATGCATTCACAGAGCTGCTCCAGTATTCATTCACAGAGCTTCTCCAGTATGCATTCACAGAGCTGCTCCAGTATTCATTCACAGGGCTGCTCCAGTATGCATTCACAGAGCTGCTCCAGTATGCCTTCACAGAGCTGCGCCAGTATTCATTCACAGAGCTGCTCCAGTATTCATTCACAGAGCTTCTTCAGTATGCATTCACAGAGCTGCGCCAGTATTCATTCACAGAGCTTCTTCAGTATGCATTCACAGAGCTTCTTCAGTATGCATTCACAGGGCTGCTCCAGTATGCATTCACAGAGCTTCTCCAGTATGCATTCACAGAGCTGCTCCAGTATTCATTCACAGGGCTGCTCCAGTATTCATTCACAGAGCTTCTCCAGTATGCATTCACAGAGCTGCTCCAGTATGCATTCACAGGGCTTCTCCAGTATGCATTCACAGGGCTGCTCCAGTATGCATTCACAGAGCTGCTCCAGTATTCACTTAAATAAAAGTTAAGTTAGCTAGCAAGCTAACTGGCCAAGAGAGGTGCGTTGAGTTGGCTAGCTAACATTAGCTATGTTTACCTTCTCTTGTTTCAGCAGAAAGTAGAGAGCGTGTCCTGGTGATTGTGTTAGTGTTGTAAAGTAAAGAACTTTATGAGAACAGCATGTTGGAAACCCTTGTCAATCCTTCATGAGAAACGCCGCAGTTAATCTGCTTTACTACACAGATGGGGGGAGAGAGAGAGTAGAGAGCAACGAGAGACAGGGAGAGAGTAGAGAGAGACAGGGAGAGAGTAGAGAGAGACAGGGAGAGAGAGAGTAAAGAGCAACGAGAGACAGGGAGAGAGTAGAGAGAGAGACAGGGAGAAGAGAGAGACAGAGAGGGGAGAGAGAGTATACTTTTTTCTGATCTGAATTGGCTGGCTGTCATTCTTAGTAGGTTATCAGTGTATGTGAATCAGGAAGACATTGGCGAACAAAGGTTTTCTGATCAAAAGGAATAGTTTTGTCTATCAATCATTTTTTAGGGCTGATCCACCTTGTACACTTTTTTTTGGACAGTATTGTCTCTCAACTGCAGTAAAAAATTGTCTTTTTCCAGGTCTGAAAAATATGATATTTTCTTACCAATAGTTTACATATTTAAATCAGCTGGATACATGGTTCCATCTAGTCAACCAATTCATGTTTTCATCGTCTTCTCCCATTTCCTCTCCTCTCCTCTCCTCTCCTCTTCTCCCATTTCCTCTCCTCTCCTCTCCTCTCCTCTCCTCTCCTCTCCTCTCCTCTCCTCTCCTCTCCTCTCCTCTCCTCTCCTCTCCTCTCCTCTCCTCTCCTCTCCTCTCCTCTCCTCTCCTCTCCTCTCCTCTCCTCTCCTCTCCTTCCCATCTTCTCTCCTCTCCTCTCCTCTCCTTCCCATCTTCTCTCCTCTCCTCTCCTTCCGATCTCCTCTCCTTCCCATCTTCTCTCCTCTCCTCTCCTTCCCATCTCCTCTCCTCTCCTCTCCTCTCCTCTCCTCTCCTCTCCTCTCCTCTCCTCTCCTCTCCTCTCCTCTCCTCTCCTCTCCTCTCCTCTCCTCTCATCTCCTCTCCTCTCCTCTCCTCTCCTCTCCTATCCTATTCTATCCTATCCTTCCCTTCTCCTGTCCTCTCCTATCCTTCCCATCTCCTCTTCTCCCATTTCCTCCCCTCTCCTCTCCTCTCCTTCTCTCATTTCCTCCCCTCTCCTCTCCTCTCCTTCTTCTCTCATTTCGTCTCCTCTCCTCTCATTTCCTCCCCTCTCCTCTCCTTCTTCTCTCATTTCCTCCCCTCTCCCCTCCTTCTTCTCTCATTTCCTCCCCCTCCTCTCCTTCTTCTCCCATTTCCTCTCGTCTCCTCTCCTCTCCTCTCCGATCCTCTCCTCTCCTCTCCTCTCCTCTCCTCTCCTCTCCTCTCCTCTCCTCTCCTCTCCTCTCCTCTCATTTCCTCCCCTCTCCTCTCCTTCTTCTCTCATTTCCTCCCCCTCCTCTCCTTCTTCTCCCATTTCCTCTCCTCTCCTCTCCCATTTCCTCCCTCTCCTCTCCTCTCCTCTCCTCCTTCTCTCCTTCTCCTCTCCTTTCCTCCAGGCTCTCTGTCCATTCTGAAGGCTCTAGATCGTGAGGACCAGGAAGTGTTTAACCTGACCATCATAGCTGAGGATCATGGGATGCCCCAGCTGTCCACCAGTCAGGTTCTGTCTGTCCACGTGATTGATGTGAACGATGAGCCGCCGGTGTTCCAGGGTGTGGAGCTGGAGGCGGAGGTCAGAGAGAACCAGGAAGCGGGAACCACGGTGATCACCGTCACGGCAACGGACAGAGACCAAGGTGAGACGAAAGGGGACGTTCATGCACGCACACAAACACTCTCATATCTTGGAGGGTCTGTCCGAATAAAACGATACAGAACATCTTCAAATCCAAACTGGTTGGATTGTTACTAAATAATCACTTTATTGAATGTTTAATTAAGACTGGCTAAATATTTCATTTAAAAAAGTGGAACTGACAGCGTTTTAACTACTTTGCAGATATGAAACAAACAGGCAATCGTAATATCAGTAAAAAAAATTATCAAATTCCTAGTTTATTCTTCAAAATCAACTTTATATGAGGTTTATAAAATAGGTAATTTTTTTACTCAATATTCCATGACGTACAGTGTTGGCAGAATAGATGGATGTAGTTCAATACATGATTAGTATTAAGTTCCCTGTAGCTCAGTTGGTAGAGCATGGTGTTTGCAACGCCAGGTTCACATCACTCACCATATAACTGTTTACAACCTGGACGTTTTATGTCATTTTTAAAGAAGCAATCTCTTACCTTCTTTCAAAGTAGCCTAGCCTAGCCTAGCCTAGCCAACATAGGTATGTTGATGGAATCATTCTATAAAACACTTAATATAACATTGAAACTGTCACATCAAACCACTGGCATGTGCGGTGTGTTTTTGACAACAGTGTTTTCCCGGTAATTACACTTTGGAACATTTACGAATAGCCACCGGCCATGTGAAGAAATAACAAAAAAAATGACTTTAACATTTTAAGCTAAACGGTCTGATCTGTTGCATCAGACTCATTAGAGCCCCACGGTGTCAAAATACCCATAAAACCTATTTCAGTCAAACAGGGAAATAGTTCCAATAGTTTTTCCTCTGGTGTAAAATGTTGATAACCATGTAAATCGCTCTAGGACAAGGTGACTTTCATCAATATATTTGACCAGTATAATCAATGCAATGACCAGTAGAAACTGCAGTCATTTTCATTATTCTTAGCAATGATTTAGGAATCCTTGTGAGTAAGTAATTAGCTAGGTAGCTACTTGTTGTTCGCCTATTGAAATTGAACTTCAGTTCATGAAAATAAATAGCTAGCCAGCTACTTAACCCAGTTACCCAAAGCTAACGTTATAAAAAGAGCCAACTAGCTTCATCTGGCTAGTGAGGCTCGACCGGACCGGGTTATGTGTTGTGAAGCTAGCCACAATAAGGATCATTGACAGTCATGCAAATGAATAAAAATATAATTATACCATACCTTTATTTTGAAGGCTAACCACATAGTCCAGCATTGTGGCCTATCCTTATTGTGTCTAGCTTCACATAGATGGGTCCGACCACCATTAATCAAATAAGAACTGTCTTATAAATTAGGGCTATTTTAGATGATGACGCCTAGCTAGATAGTTAGCTAGCTAACTATATAGCTACTGAAACAGATTGTCGTTTTGTTATGTTTTTGGGGAAGAACATTGTTTGCATCCATGAGGTAGCTAGCTTTTTTTTTTAATGACTAGCACTGTAGGTGCGCGAGACAACTTTACCAGCATCATAACATACGTGTCGATGAATCGTTGTGACATATGAAATACGAGTCATGTAATAACTACGGAAGAAATGTGACGTACAGTCATATTCAGGTCCTGATTGGTCAACAAGCTTATTTGACACGTCAAATAGTGTTATTTGACATGTATATTTTTGACACGCCAAGACCCAAACGGCATTCCATAGCAAAGACCCAAACGGCATTCCATAGCAGAGACCCAAACGGCATTCCATAGCAAAGACCCAAACGGCATTCCATAGCAAAGACCCAAACGGCATTCCATAGCAAAGACCCAAACGGCATTCCATAGCAGAGACCCAAACGGCATTCCATAGCAGAGACCCAAACGGCATTCCATAGCAAAGACCCAAACGACATTCCATAGCAAAGACCCAAACGGCATTCCATAGCAGAGACCCAAACGGCATTCCATAGCAAAGACCCAAACGGCATTCCATAGCAGAGACCCAAACGGCATTCCATAGCAGAGACCCAAACGGCATTCCATAGCAAAGACCCAAACGGCATTCCATAGCAAAGACCCAAACGGCATTCCATAGCAAAGACCCAAACGGCATTCCATAGCAGAGACCCAAACGGCATTCCATAGCAGAGACCCAAACGGCATTCCATAGCAGAGACCCAAACGGCATTCCATAGCAAAGACCCAAACGGCATTCCATAGCAGAGACCCAAACGGCATTCCATAGCAAAGACCCAAACGGCATTCCATAGCAAAGACCCAAACGGCATTCCATAGCAAAGACCCAAACGGCATTCCATAGCAAAGACCCAAACGGCATTCCATAGCAAAGACCCAAACGGCATTCCATAGCAGAGACCCAAACGGCATTCCATAGCAAAGACCCAAACGGCATTCCATAGCAAAGACCCAAACGGCATTCCATAGCAGAGACCCAAACGGCATTCCATAGCAGAGACCCAAACGGCATTCCATAGCAAAGACCCAAACGGCATTCCATAGCAGAGACCCAAACGGCATTCCATAGCAAAGACCCAAACGACATTCCATAGCAAAGACCCAAACGGCATTCCATAGCAGAGACCCAAACGGCATTCCATAGCAAAGACCCAAACGGCATTCCATAGCAGAGACCCAAACGGCATTCCATAGCAAAGACCCAAACGGCATTCCATAGCAAAGACCCAAACGGCATTCCATAGCAAAGACCCAAACGGCATTCCATAGCAGAGACCCAAACGGCATTCCATAGCAGAGACCCAAACGGCATTCCATAGCAGAGACCCAAACGGCATTCCATAGCAAAGACCCAAACGGCATTCCATAGCAGAGACCCAAACGGCATTCCATAGCAGAGACCCAAACGGCATTCCATAGCAGAGACCCAAACGGCATTCCATAGCAGAGACCCAAACGGCATTCCATAGCAGAGACCCAAACGGCATTCCATAGCAGAGACCCAAACGGCATTCCATAGCAGAGACCCAAACGGCATTCCATAGCAGAGACCCAAACGGCATTCCATAGCAGAGACCCAAACGGCATTCCATAGCAAAGACCCAAACGGCATTCCATAGCAGAGACCCAAACGGCATTCCATAGCAGAGACCCAAACGGCATTCCATAGCAGAGACCCAAACGGCATTCCATAGCAGAGACCCAAACGGCATTCCATAGCAGAGACCCAAACGGCATTCCATAGCAGAGACCCAAACGGCATTCCATAGCAGAGACCCAAACGGCATTCCATAGCAGAGACCCAAACGGCATTCCATAGCAAAGACCCAAACGGCATTCCATAGCAAAGACCCAAACGGCATTCCATAGCAGAGACCCAAACGGCATTCCATAGCAGAGACCCAAACGGCATTCCATAGCAGAGACCCAAACGGCATTCCATAGCAGAGACCCAAACGGCATTCCATAGCAGAGACCCAAACGGCATTCCATAGCAGAGACCCAAACGGCATTCCATAGCAGAGACCCAAACGGCATTCCATAGCAGAGACCCAAACGGCATTCCATAGCAGAGACCCAAACGGCATTCCATAGCAGAGACCCAAACGGCATTCCATAGCAGAGACCCAAACGGCATTCCATAGCAGAGACCCAAACGGCATTCCATAGCAGAGACCCAAACGGCATTCCATAGCAAAGACCCAAACGGCATTCCATAGCAGAGACCCAAACGGCATTCCATAGCAGAGACCCAAACGGCATTCCATAGCAGAGACCCAAACGGCATTCCATAGCAGAGACCCAAACGGCATTCCATAGCAAAGACCCAAACGGCATTCCATAGCAGAGACCCAAACGGCATTCCATAGCAGAGACCCAAACGGCATTCCATAGCAGAGACCCAAACGGCATTCCATAGCAAAGACCCAAACGGCATTCCATAGCAGAGACCCAAACGGCATTCCATAGCAAAGACCCAAACGGCATTCCATAGCAAAGACCCAAACGGCATTCCATAGCAAAGACCCAAACGGCATTCCATAGCAAAGACCCAAACGGCATTCCATAGCAAAGTCCCAAACGGCATTCCATAGCAGAGACCCAAACGGCATTCCATAGCAGAGACCCAAACGGCATTCCATAGCAGAGACCCAAACGGCATTCCATAGCAAAGACCCAAACGGCATTCCATAGCAGAGACCCAAACGGCATTCCATAGCAGAGACCCAAACGGCATTCCATAGGGATCCTGGTTGAGAATGAAACGACTGAACAAATGAACAACGAAACCGTACAGGAAGTGAAAGAAATAGGTTTTGATTATGTTTTACTGGCAATGGGGACCTACGTAAAAGCCAACAAAATAACGCTTTGGTCAGTGTGGTGTGTGTGTGTGTGTGAACCTTTATTTAACTAGGCAAGAACAAATTCTTATTTACAATGGACGGCCTGCCCCGGACGACATTGGGCCAATTGGGCGCCGCCCTATGGGACTCGCGCCGCCCTACTCACACCGCCTATGGGACTCGCGCCGCCCTATGGGACTCGCGCCGCCCTATGGGACTCCCAATCATGGCTGGATGTGATATCACCGCTGTGATACAGCCTGGAATGGAACCAGGGTGTCTGTAGTGACGCCTCTAGCACTGAGACGTAGTGCCTTAGACCGCTGCGTCCATGCGAGTGTGTTAACTATTTAACTGTACTAGAATGCTTAAAAAGGCCACTAACATTTTAAACATCGGTATCGGGGTTTTTTTGGCAAGGAAAATATCGATGTCGGACAGTTAATATTTATGTTCAGTATCTATGGTTCAGTTCAGCACAAAGTTCAAGTTCATTTATATTGGATATTTAGTTCTCTCGTCAGTAGCTATTGAACCAAGTATGCCATGACAATAACCTCTCTGGGCTAGGCGGGACGAATTCGTCCCACCTGCGCAACAGCCAGTGTAATCCAGTGGCGCGATTTTCAAATACCTTAGAAATGCTATTACTTCAATTTCTCAAACATATGACTATTTTACAGCATTTTAAAGACAAGACTCTCGTTAATCTAACCACACTGTCCGATTTCAAAAAGGCTTTACAACGAAAGCAAAACATTAGATTATGTCAGCAGAGTACCCAGCCAGAAATAATCAGACACCCATTTTTCAAGCTAGCATATAATGTCACAAAAACCCAGAAGACAGCTAAATGCAGCACTAACCTTTGATGATCTTCATCAGATGACACACCTAGGACATTATGTTATACAATACATGCATGTTTTGTTCAATCAAGTTCATATTTATATCAAAAACCAGCTTTTCACATTAGCATGTGACGTTCAGAACTAGCAAACCTCCTGTGAATTTAGTAAATTACTCACGATAAACGTTCACAAAAAACATAACAATTATTTTAAGAATTATAGATACAGCACTCCTTTGTGCAATCGAGGTGTCCGATTTTAAAATAGCTTTTCGGTGAAAGCACATTTTGCAATATTCTCAGTAGATAGCCCAGCCATCACGGCTAGCCATTTAGACACCGACCAAGTTTAGCCCTGACCAAACTCCGATTTACTATTACAAAAGTTTGATTACCTTTGTTGTCTTCGTCAGAATGCACTCCCAGGACTTCTACTTCAATAACAAATGTTGGTTTGGTCCAAATTAATCCATCGTTATATCCAAATAGCGGCGTTTTGTTCGTGCGTTCCAAGACACTATCCGAAGTGTAAATAAGGGTCACGAGCATGGCGCAATTCGTGACAAAAAAATTCTAAATATTCCATTACCGTATTTCGAAGCATGTCAACCGCTGTTTAAAATCCATTTTTATGCCATTTTTCTCGTAAAAAAGCGATAATATTCCGACCGGGAATCTGCGTTTAGGTAAACAGAGGAAAGAAAACAAAGCATTCGGTCGACGCGGGCACGCGCCTGAGTCTCACAGTACTGTAACCAGCCACTATCCAAACGCGCTACTTTTTTTCAACCAGAGCCTGCAAAGCCACGATTCAGCTTTTTGCCGCCTTCTGAGAGACCATGTGAGCCGTAGGAAGTGTCACGTAACAGCAGAGATCCTTTGTTTTGGATAGAGATGACAAAGAAGGCCAAGAAATGGTCAGACAGGGTACTTCCTGTACAGAATCTTCTCAGGTTTTGACCTGCCATTTGAGTTCTGTTATACTCACAGACACCATTCAAACAGTTTTAGAAACTTTGGAGTGTTTTCTATCCAAAGCCAATAATTATATGCATATTCTAGTTACTGGGCAGGAGTAGTAACCAGATTAAATCGGGTACGTTTTTTATCCAGCAGTGTCAATACTGCCCCCTAGCCCTAACAGGATGAAAATGGTATTCTGAATCAGGGGAGGATGGAGAACAATCAACACATTGAGTGTGAACTTAGTATTTGGGTTTCAATATTTAAAAAAAAATCTAATTCACAGACAAAAAGTGTTTATTGTTCTCCAACCTCCCCTGATTCATTGTAAACGCATGCTTGGTTCAATAGCTATTGACGACAGAACCGAATATCCGTAATGAAACTAACTTTACCTTGGTGCTGAACCAAACCACATACCTACTGGCCCTCTAAAAAGTCGGGTAAACAAAACTTTCCTGTGGATATTTCGTCTCAAATTTCGAACAGCTAAAGAACTAACCACATCAACAACCTGTAGAGTAATTGTAAATGTAATTTATTCAACATTATGGCTTGTAATGATCATTTAGGTCCCGTGTGGTTCAGTTGGTAGAGCATAGTGTTTGCAACGCCAGGGTTGTGGGTTCGATTCCCACGGGGGGCCAGCACAGAAAAAAAAACAATGTATGAAATGTATGCATTCACTACTGTAAGTCCCTCTGGATAAGAGCATCTGCTAAATGACTCAAATGTAATTGTTATATAATTCACCAATACATTTCTTTGGTAGTCCAGAAATATTGTTATCAGGTTGTAAATCTCAGCTGGTCTGGAACAGTGTTTACTGCCTCCCATTCGGGATGCACTGTTTCAGTTTCAATGACTCAATATTTTGAACAAAAACGGACGACTGTAACTAAGGCTGGGAATGTCAACACAATCAAACAAGCATGGGGCAATGATCACAAGTCAGTCATACCGTGGCTAATAGACTAGCGCACATGTCAAACACAAGGCCTGCGGGGCCGAATAGGACACACAACCGAATATAACCGAGTCAACTTTAGAGTCATCTACTTTATTACATTAAATTACGGCCTGATGCGCTTCCATCGGTGAATTTAACTTCCAATGGCGCTGCGTGTGTGCGTCCCGTTTACAGCGCGTAGCGGAGGGAAAGTGTACAGACACATGCCACCGTCCAACCTAGGCTACTAAAATGATGCAGTCTGGCTTCGGTTTTTAAAGCTTAACAATGAATAAGCAAAAAGTAAACCTGCAACAAAACACCATGAAAAGGAGAAGCATGTAGTCATGTGCCTATTACAGCAACATCAGAGCAGTAGCCTAGACGGGCTATTCAACTACAATACATGTTGAGTGGACCGTACAGCAATGCTGCATTCAACTGGTGATCCATGCACAGCAAAACGTCTTTGTGTTAATGTTACCACAAACTATAGCTACGATTTTGTTATTTAGGAAGTTATTAAATACTTTTTGATTAGGGTTACAGCATAACTAGTGTAACAGTATAGCTTCCGTCCCTCTCCTCGCCCCAACCTGGGCTCTGCACACATTAACAACTGAAACCCACGAAGCATCGTTACCCATCGCTCCACACTAGCTAGTTATTTAGCAAGCTAAAAACACGGAGCCTAACGCTAGCTAACTACTGGGAGGATGCCATGTCTTTGGAGGAGAGGGTGAATGACCATCTTTTTCCCCTCGTATCGTTTTTCTGTGGCTCCAGCCAGAGATGCAGGTGTCATAGGGACTGTGAAGTTTCCTCATGTAAGAGGACTCTGTGGTATTTATGCAGACATCCATTCGGGTGGCTTTTGGATAATGCGTTTTATTAATGACCTAAAGTCGCGCTGTTGCTATTGCCTGTAAACACACAGTCCAGTTCAAAGTTAATAAAGCCAGGCCCTTGTGGCAAATGGCTTATTTTAGACAAGACATATGTTTTTATTAGGTTTTGTTTTACTGCAGTGTCTGTAAATTATCCGAAAGCACGACCACTATCCCACTCTACACTGCTGTAGAATTTATACAAATGCCTTACTGTCATTCCCAAACATTCTATAAATGTATTAAAACGTGAAAATGACTATATCTACAGTAAGTGCTCGCTTGTCACACACACACACACACATATATATATATATATATATATATATATATATATATATATATATATATATATATATATATATATATATATATATATATATTTTTAAGTCATATTCTTCCTGGAAAGATCTATGAACAGATTTGAATAAGATTTAATGTTGCTAAAACGTTATCAGGTCCACTTTAAGGGAGTTTCAGTGCAGTTAACATCACTCTAAATTTCCCCCAGGAGTTATTACTGAAGTAAATATGTGAGAGTGCCACAAAACCATCTCTGCTTCTAGCACGCAACCAGGCAACTTAATGCCACAGAGAGAGAGAGAGAGAGAGAGAGAGGAGGAGGGAGAGGAAAGGGTGCGAGAGGAAAGAGAGACAAACAGAGAAAGGAAAGGGGAGGGTGGGGTGGGGTAGAATAATGGAATGAGGAAGAACTTTGAGAGAAGGAAGGGGGGGACGGGTTCATTTGGGTGAGGGAAAGGAAAGGGAGATACCTAGCAGAGATTGGTAGAGAGGAACTGAACAATGTAGAGGGGGGGGGGGGTGGGAAGAGAGCTATAGAGGGTTGTCAATACCAATTCATTCCCCCACCAACCACAGTGTTCAATAAGCTAGTGATGAAGAGATGTGATCAGAGCAGTAACACAGATTTATAATCTAGTGTTTGTTCCTCTCGGCTGTGTGCGAGTTAATTTGTCACATCTGAATGGCCTTTAGTAATGGCTTTCTCATCATCTCCTGTGCTTCATCTAAAATGACTTGACAGAACAGCATAGATAGCAACACATTCATAATAGCCCTTTGCAATAGTTTCTGCCTGTGATACGATTCCAGGTATTTTGCAGATGATGGAGAGTCCAGATGAGATGGACTATTGACTCTCTCTCTCTCTCTCTCTCTCTCTCTCTCTCTCTCTCTCTCTCTCTCTCTCTCTGTCTCTCTCTCTCTCTCTCTCTCTGTCTCTCTCTCTCTCTCTCTCTCTCTGTCTCTGTCTCTCTCTCTGTCTCTAGGTTCTAATGGCCAGGTGACATATGGAGGTGTAACAGAGGAAGGCTTCACCATCAACCCTGTGACAGGGGTCATCAGCACTACCAAGCCCCTGGACAGAGAGACTCAGGACCACTACACACTCACAGGTAGGAGTAATCTCTCTACCAGTTCAGTGTTCAAAAGATTGGAAGAATGTATAAAGGGTTTCATTCCTTGGCGTTGATAGTCTCAGAAAGTCCTGTGTGGCGCAGTTGGTAAAGTGTGACACTTGTAATGCCAGGTTATGGGTTCACTTCCCACAACGGACCAGTATGGAAAAATATGAAAAATTTATGTACTCACTTCTGTAAGTCGCTCTGGATAAGAATGTCTGCTAAATTACCACGTGCATTATGTTTGTTTAACTGAAGCTTGTGATTGGTCCTTCTTTATAACACATAAGCAATGAACTAACGGGAAGTTGAAGTTCAGTCTGTTTACACTGTCTATCCGTCCCCCACCAGTGTATGCCAGGGACGGGGGCCTTCCTCCTAACTTTGCCAAGGTGGTGGTGCGTGTGTTGGTGCAGGATGAGAACGACAACGTGCCGGTGTTCGCCAGGCCCTGGTACGGCCTAGAGGTCCCTGAGGGCCAGAGCCCCGTGGAGCTGTGTATTGTCAGGGCTGCTGACGCAGACACTGGCCCCGCTGGAGACATAGAGTACAGGATCACTGGTAAGACCTGGAGACAGGATCACTGGTAAGACCTGGAGACATAGAGGACAGGATCACTGGTAAGACCTGGAGACATAGAGGACAGGATCACTGGTAAGACCTGGAGACATAGAGGACAGGATCACTGGTAAGACCTGGAGACATAGAGGACAGGATCACTGGTAAGACCTGGAGACATAGAGGACAGGATCACTGGTAATATATATATAGGAGGGTTCTAGAGGTGGACGCCAGACCGTCTCTCTAGAGGTGGACGCCAGGCCGTCTCTCTAGAGGTGGACGCCAGACCGTCTCCTCTAGAGGTGGACGCCAGGACCGTCTCTCTAGAGGTGGACGCCAGGCCGTCTCTCTAGAGGTGGACGCCAGACCGTCTCTCTAGAGGTGGACGCCAGACCGTCTCTCTAGAGGTGGACGCCAGGCCGTCTCTCTAGAGGTGGACGCCAGGCCGTCTCTCTAGAGGTGGACGCCAGGCCGTCTCTCTAGAGGTGGACGCCAGGCCGTCTCTCTAGAGGTGGACGCCAGGCCGTCTCTCTAGAGGTGGACGCCAGGCCGTCTCTCTAGAGGTGGACGCCAGGCCGTCTCTCTAGAGGTGGACGCCAGACCGTCTCTCTAGAGGTGGACGCCAGGCCGTCTCTCTAGAGGTGGACGCCAGGCCGTCTCTCTAGAGGTGGACGCCAGGCCGTCTCTCTAGTGGTGGACGCCAGGCCGTCTCTCTAGAGGTGGACGCCAGGCCGTCTCTCTAGAGGTGGACGCCAGACCGTCTCTCTAGAGGTGGACGCCAGGCCGTCTCTCTAGAGGTGGACGCCAGGCCGTCTCTCTAGAGGTGGACGCCAGGCCGTCTCTCTAGAGGTGGACGCCAGGCCGTCTCTCTAGAGGTGGACGCCAGACCGTCTCTCTAGAGGTGGACGCCAGACCGTCTCTCTAGAGGTGGACGCCAGGCCGTCTCTCTAGAGGTGGACGCCAGGCCGTCTCTCTAGAGGTGGACGCCAGACCGTCTCTCTAGAGGTGGACGCCAGGCCGTCTCTCTAGAGGTGGACGCCAGGCCGTCTCTCTAGAGGTGGACGCCAGGCCGTCTCTCTAGTGGTGGACGCCAGGCCGTCTCTCTAGAGGTGGACGCCAGGCCGTCTCTCTAGAGGTGGACGCCAGACCGTCTCTCTAGAGGTGGACGCCAGGCCGTCTCTCTAGAGGTGGACGCCAGGCCGTCTCTCTAGAGGTGGACGCCAGGCCGTCTCTCTAGAGGTGGACGCCAGGCCGTCTCTCTAGAGGTGGACGCCAGGCCGTCTCTCTAGAGGTGGACGCCAGGCCGTCTCTCTAGAGGTGGACGCCAGACCGTCTCTCTAGAGGTGGACGCCAGACCGTCTCTCTAGAGGTGGACGCCAGGCCGTCTCTCTAGAGGTGGACGCCAGACCGTCTCTCTAGAGGTGGACGCCAGGCCGTCTCTCTAGAGGTGGACGCCAGACCGTCTCTCTAGAGGTGGACGCCAGACCGTCTCTCTAGAGGTGGACGCCAGGCCGTCTCTCTAGAGGTGGACGCCAGACCGTCTCTCTAGAGGTGGACGCCAGACCGTCTCTCTAGAGGTGGACGCCAGACCGTCTCTCTAGAGGTGGACGCCAGACCGTCTCTCATGAGCGACTGGATGATGATGAATTGATCTGATTTAGATCTGATGTTCATAGAAATTGAAAACTGAAATGAAATCTAGTCACTATTAACTGGTGCCACCATGACAGCTGTCTCTCCGCTTCTCCCTCCTGTAGCTGGAGACCCGGACGGAGACTTCCAACTCCATGTGAATTCAGGGGCCCTGTCCATGTCTCGTCCCCTGGATCGGGAGCTACGGGCAGGGTACAACCTGGAGGTGGTGGCCCTGGACCATGGTTCTCCTGCTCTGAGCAGCACTGCCACAGTGGAGGTGACGGTGCTGGATGTAAATGATAACAGTCCAGCCTTCAGCAGCAGCAGCTACAGCGTAGACGTCTCGGAGGACGCTGCCCAGGGAACTCCAGTCTTAGAGGTAAGATAGGATCATTTATGTTCACATATGATGAAATACAATATGATTCCAACTCCACCTTTGTGTTGAGGTAAGATGTGGGTTACAACTAAGTTAAGATGTGGGTTACAACTAAGTTAAGATGCGGGTTACAACTAAGTTAAGATGTGGGTTACAACTAAGTTAAGATGCGGGTTACAACTAAGTTAAGATGTGGGTTACAACTAAGTTAAGATGCAGGTTACAACTAAGTTAAGATGCGGGTTACAACTAAGTTAAGATGCGGGTTACAACTAAGTTAAGATGCGGGTTACAACTAAGTTATGATGTGGGTTACAACTAAGTTAAGATGCAGGTTACAACTAAGTTAAGATGCGGGTTACAACTAAGTTAAGATGCGGGTTACAACTAAGTTAAGATGCGGATTACAACTAAGTTAAGATGCGGGTTACAACTAAGTTAAGATGTGGGTTACAACTAAGTTAAGATGTGGGTTACAACTAAGTTAAGATGTGGGTTACAACTAAGTTAAGATGCGGGTTACAACTAAGTTAAGATGCAGGTTACAACTAAGTTAAGATGTGGGTTACAACTAAGTTAAGATGCGGGTTACAACTAAGTTAAGATGCGGGTTACAACTAAGTTAAGATGCAGGTTACAACTAAGTTAAGATGTGGGTTACAACTAAGTTAAGATGTGGGTTACAACTAAGTTAAGATGCAGGTTACAACTAAGTTAAGATGCAGGTTACAACTAAGTTAAGATGCAGGTTACAACTAAGTTAAGATGCGGGTTACAACTATGTTAAGATGCAACTAAATCCAAAACAATGCGACAGTGGCAGCTACACCATCAACAGTCTCACTTCAGTATTCAACATTTGAATGTGTGGTGAGGAGGTGTCATAATACCCATAAAACCTAGCGGTCAAACTAGGGAAATGGTTCCAATAGTTTTTCCACCATTCGTTTTTTCCATAGGGGATTTTAGAAACAGTTAAAATAAAGGCTGTGTTTCGTGTAGGCTTACCCTGGCGTGACGTTTTTGATAACCATGCAAATCTCTTTAGGACAAGGTGACTTTTATCAATATATTCGCCTGTATTTATCCCCCCAAAATTAAAAACTAATTAGGCTCTAATGTGTCTATCATAAAGAACTCAAAATACCATGATGATCTGGACGAGACTGACGAATCAGGACAAAGGGAAGAATCTCTGGATTAACTATCTAATGTTGGCTAAATGTAGTAATTATTAAATTGGAAACATTTCTTTAAATTGACAGTTCTGTGAACTGTCTTGTGCAAGTTCTTTGTATGCCATTTTTTAAAAAATATTTGAGTTAACCAATGATATTAGGCCACACTTGGTGTAACCGATGTGAAATGGCTAGTTAGTTAGCGGTGGTGCGCGCTAATAGCATTTCAATCAGTGACGTCACTCGCTATGAGACTTGAAGTGGTTGTTCCCCTTGCGTTGCAAGGGCCGTGGCTTTTGTGGAGCGATGGGTAACGATGCTTCGTGGGGTGTCAGTTGTTGATGTGTGCAAGGGTCCCTGGTTCGAGCCCAGGTTGGGGCGAAGAGAGGGACGGAACCTACACTGTTATATTGGCCATGATTACAAACACCTGTGTGTCTTCTGACACTATATAAATGACTCATCTCGCAGTGTTTGTGATGATACCCTGATGAAGACAGCTTTGCTGTCGAAACGTTGGTTATTGGGTTATTACATTTTTGCATCTGAGCTCTTAGAGTGTGCGACTTTCCCTTATTTTCTAGTTTTCTACTCCACTAGCCAGCACCTCGCCTTTATAGGTGTGCGTTTCTTTTTTCTAAACCATACCCAGGTCACCATATTGGGCTGCAGTTACCCATACTAAGGTCACCATATTAGGCTGCAGTTACCCATACTAAGGTCACCATATTGGGCTGCAGTTACCCATACTAAGGTCACCATATTGGGCTGCAGTTACCCATACTAAGGTCACCATATTGGGCTGCAGTTACCCATACTAAGGTCACCATATTGGGCTGCAGTTACCCATACTAAGGTCACCATATTGGGCTGCAGTTACCCAAACTAAGGTCACCATATTGGGCTGCAGTTACCCATACTAAGGTCACCATATTGGGCTGCAGTTACCCATACTAAGGTCACCATATTGGGCTGCAGTTACCCATACTAAGCTTACCATATTAGGCTGCAGTTGCCCATACTAAGGTCACCATATTGGGCTGCAGTTACCCATACTAAGGTCACCATATTGGGCTGCAGTTAACCATACTAAGGTCACCATATTGGGCTGCAGTTACCCATACTAAGGTCACCATATTGGGCTGCAGTTACCCATACAAAGGTCACCATATTGGGCTGCAGTTACCCATACTAAGGTCACCATATTGGCCTGCAGTTACCCATACAAAGGTCACCATATTGGGCTGCAGTTACCCATACTAAGGTCACCATATTGGGCTGCAGTTACCCATACTAAGGTCACCATATTGGGCTGCAGTTACCCATACCCCGGTCACCATATTGGGCTGCAGTTACCCATACTAAGGTCACCATATTGGGCTGCAGTTACCCATACTAAGATCACCATATTGGGCTACAGTTACCCATACTAAGGTCACCATATTGGGCTGCAGTTACCCATACTAAAGCCACCATATTGGGCTGCAGTTAACCATACTAAGGTCACCATATTGGGCTGCAGTTACCCATACCCCGGTCACCATATTGGGCTGCAGTTACCCATACTAAGGTCACCATATTGGGCTGCAGTTACCCATACTCTGGTCACCATATTGGGCTGCAGTTACCCATACTAAGGTCACCATATTGCGCTGCAGTTACCCATACTAAGGTCACCATATTGGGCTGCAGTTACCCATACCCAGGTCACCATATTGGGCTGCAGTTACCCATACCCAGGTCACCATATTGGGCTGCAGTTACCCATACTAAGGTCACCATATTGGGCTGCAGTTACCCATACTAAGGTCACCATATTGGGCTGCAGTTACCCATACTCTGGTCACCATATTGGGCTGCAGTTACCCATACTAAGGTCACCATATTGGGCTGCAGTTACCCATACTAAGGTCACCATATTGGGCTGCAGTTACCCATACTAAGGTCACCATATTGGGCTGCAGTTACCCATACTAAAGCCACCATATTGGGCTGCAGTTAACCATACTAAGGTCACCATATTGGGCTGCAGTTACCCATACCCCGGTCACCATATTGGGCTGCAGTTACCCATACTAAGGTCACCATATTGGGCTGCAGTTACCCATACTCTGGTCACCATATTGGGCTGCAGTTACCCATACTAAGGTCACCATATTGCGCTGCAGTTACCCATACTAAGGTCACCATATTGGGCTGCAGTTACCCATACCCAGGTCACCATATTGGGCTGCAGTTACCCATACTAAGGTCACCATATTGGGCTGCAGTTACCCATACTAAGGTCACCATATTGGGCTGCAGTTACCCATACTAAAGCCACCATATTGGGCTGCAGTTAACCATACTAAGGTCACCATATTGGGCTGCAGTTACCCATACTAAGGTCACCATATTGGGCTGCAGTTACCCATACTAAGGTCACCATATTGGGCTGCAGTTACCCATACTAAAGCCACCATATTGGGCTGCAGTTAACCATACTAAGGTCACCATATTGGGCTGCAGTTACCCATACCCCGGTCACCATATTGGGCTGCAGTTACCCATACTAAGGTCACCATATTGGGCTGCAGTTACCCATACTCTGGTCACCATATTGGGCTGCAGTTACCCATACTAAGGTCACCATATTGCGCTGCAGTTACCCATACTAAGGTCACCATATTGGGCTGCAGTTACCCATACCCAGGTCACCATATTGGGCTGCAGTTACCCATACCCAGGTCACCATATTGGGCTGCAGTTACCCATACTAAGGTCACCATATTGGGCTGCAGTTACCCATACTAAGGTCACCATATTGGGCTGCAGTTACCCATACTCTGGTCACCATATTGGGCTGCAGTTACCCATACTAAGGTCACCATATTGGGCTGCAGTTACCCATACTCTGGTCACCATATTGGGCTGCAGTTACCCATACTAAGGTCACCATATTGGGCTGCAGTTACCCATACTAAGGTCACCATATTGGGCTGCAGTTACCCATACTAAGGTCACCATATTGGGCTGCAGTTACCCATACTAAGGTCACCATATTGCGCTGCAGTTACCCATACTAAGGTCACCATATTGGGCTGCAGTTACCCATACTAAGGTCACCATATTGGGCTGCAGTTACCCATACCCAGGTCACCATATTGGGCTGCAGTTACCCATACTAAGGTCACCATATTGGGCTGCAGTTACCCATACTAAGGTCACCATATTGGGCTGCAGTTACCCATACTAAGGTCACCATATACCCATACTAAGGTCACCATATACCCATACTAAGGTCACCATATTGGGCTGCAGTTACCGATACTAAGGTCACCATATTAGGCTGCAGTTACCCATACTAAGGTCACCATATTGGGCTGCAGTTACCCATACTAAGGTCACCATATTGGGCTGCAGTTACCCATACTAAGGTCACCATATTGGGCTGCAGTTACCCATACTAAGGTCACCATATTGTGTACACACACACACACACACACACACACACACACACACACACACACACACACACACACACACACACGCATATATATATATTTTGTAAATATACTGTATATATTTACAAAAAATATATATGGGGGATTTGAAATGATGCAGACAATTACATTGATGGAAGCTATAACCTATCTACAATATTAAAGCTAGGTCATAATAGGTCCTTAACTTTCACAAAAAAAACGAATATAGGTGACGGCCACAGACGCAGACGAGGGTGAGAACGGGAAGGTTCTGTATTTCCTGAGTCATGAGGCGAGGGGCGCTTTCACCGTGGACGAAAACACCGGGCGTATTACAACGGCATCGCCGGTGGACCGAGAGAAGAGGGCGTCGTACAGCTTCCATGTGTTCGCTGTGGACCTGTCACCTGCAGAGCCCAGAAACACCTCAGCTCAGGTAACAGTGCCAGATGACAACACATCATTGATTTTTCAATAAATACTTCATGTGAAGGACAATATGTATTTTATATTGGCATACTATCTTCCTCAGAGGATAACTTTACCATCACATCTCCTCCAACCTTTGCTCCTCCCTCTCTCCCCTCTCTCCCAACCCTCTCTCTCCCAACCCTCTCTCCCAACCCTCTCCTCCCCCTCTCTCCCAACTCTCTCCTCCCTCTCTCCCAACCCTCTCTCCTCCCTCTCCTCTCTCCTCCCTCTCCTCTCTCCTCCCTCTCTCTTCCAACCCTCTCTCTCTGCCAACCCTCTCTCCTCCCTCTCCTCTCTCCTCCCTCTCTCTTCCAACCCTCTCTCTCTGCCAACCCTCTCTCCTCCCTCTCCTCTCTCCTCCCTCTCTCTCCCAACCCTCTCTCCTCCCTCTCTCTCTCCCAACCCTCTCTCCTCCCTCTCTCTCCCGACCCTCCCTCCTCTCTCTCCCAACCCTCTCCTCTCTCCCTCCTCTCTCCTCCCTCTCTCTCCCAACCCTCTCCTCTCTCCTCCCTCTTTCTCCCAACCCTCTCCTCTCTCCCTCCTCTCTCTCCCAACCCTCTCCTCTCTCCTCCCTCTCTCTCCCAACCCAAACCCCCTTTTCATTCTCCGCTTCTTCGTAACCCAGGTAACCGTGACGATCCTGGACATAAACGACAACGCTCCATTCTTCATCCAAGACCCCCTCGTCGTCGAGGTCTCGGCCAGCCAATCACATCGGGTCCTGGCCACCATGCGGGCCGAGGACAAGGACTTTGGCGCCAACGGCTCTGTGTTCTACCGTTTTGCCGGTCCGGTGAGGGGTTTCAGCATCAACTCCCTAACAGGGGAGATCCAGGGGACGGAGGGGATAGACAGGCTGAATCAGGCCCAGAGGACCCTCATGGTGGAGGCTATGGACCAGGGAACCCCGGCCCAGTCCAGCCTGGGGGTGGTGGTGGTCTATGTGAAGGAACAGGTGTATACAGGCATCAGGTTCTCAAGGAACGCCAGAGATGTCAGCATACAGGAGAATGCCGCCAAAGGTTTGTTGATAGTCCATCTATAGATGCTCATCTCACTATCAAGAAACTAGACTGTTGGTAACACGTCATCTATTGGAGCTGTTGCCTGTTACTCAGGATTCTGTTGACATTCTGTTGGATTCTGTTTACATTCTGTTGGATTCTGTTGACGTTCTGTTGGATTCTGTTGACGTTCTGTTGGATACTGTTGACGTTTGATTGGATTCTGCTGACGTTCTGTTGAAATTCTGTTGGATTCTGATGATGTTCTGTTGGATTCTGTTGACGTTCTGTTGGATACTGTTGACGTTTGATTGGATTCTGCTGACGTTCTATTGACATTCTATTGGAATCTATTGACGTTCTTTTGGATTCTGTTGATTAGCTATTGGATTCTGTTGACGTTCTTTTGGATTCTGTTGATTAGCTATTGGGTTCTGTTTACATTCTATTTGGTTCTGTTTACGTTCTATTGGGTTCTGTTTACGTTCTATTGGGTTCTGTTGACGTTCTGTTGGGTTCTGTTGACGTGATAGGGGATTCCACGCCAGCGGGAGTGTAAAATGTTTTTTGTGTCTGATTTTTCTGGACATTCTCACATAGAAACTGAATGGGGTGAAAGGATTTTTGAAATGCCTTTTACATTTCTATCACAAACCATTTTGTAGAAAATCATGATGAAAGTTGCCATTTCAGTCCCTTTTTAGACCTCTGTAAGACGCTATGATCCGTGAACTGAAAATGGATTCAAAAAATGGTCACTCCCTCTGCAGGTGGGACCAAGGCTCTTGGCCAGAGGGCTCTGATTGGTTAATGACCTATCACGTAAATGTCTCTCTATAGAATGGGTCACATTATTAAATGTACCAGAGAGAACCACTCTGGAATGTTGACGTGTTTGAAGATTATATAGTTACAAACAATATAAAAACAAAAATTGTTAAAAAGTTAAAACAGGTAGTGGTTAGATTTTCTATGTTAAATAAATAAATGTGAAAAATGTGGATTTCATAATTTAGACATACTCCATATTGGAGCAACACTATAAGGACTATAACGACACCAAGATGTTGTCTGGATCATGTCTGGTTCACAGATCAAAGGATCTTACAGAAGGCATGTGTTGGTCTGAAACGGGACTGAAAGCGCCACTTTCATCATGATCTTCAACAACAAAAAAGTGTTTGTTATACAAATGGAAAAAACATGTTAAAAATCCTTCTTCCCCAATGAAGTTTCTTTGCGAGAACTGCCAGAACAATATGAGTTTCCCCAAAATATTTTCCACACTCGTGGAATCGTCCAATATTGGGTTCTGTTGACTTTCTATTGGGTTCTGTTGACGTTCTATTGGGTACTGTTGATGTTCTATTGGTTTCATTTGACATTCATTCGGGTTCCGTTGACGATCTATCGGGTTCTGTTGACAATCAATCGGGTTCTGTTGACGATCTATCGGGTTCTGTTGACGATCTATCGGGTTCTGTTGACATTCAATCGGGTTCTGTTGACGATCTATCGGGTTCTGTTGACATTCAATCGGGTTCTGTTGACGATCTATCGGGTTCTGTTGACGATCTATCGGGTTCTGTTGACATTCAATCGGGTTCTGTTGACGATCTATCGGGTTCTGTTGACGTTCTATTGGGTTCTGTTGACGTTCTATTGGGTTCTGTTGACGATCTATCGGGTTCTGTTGACGATCTATTGGGTTCTGTTGATGTTCTATTGGGTTCTGTTGACGATCTATTGTTTCTGTTATTATTATGTGGGTTCGGTTAAATAAGTATAATTTTTGGAGTGTGGGGGGGGGGGGGGGGGGGGGTTACCAAGCTGACATATGGAATTGTTTTAAGATGGTCATACCAAGGATCAGTTAGCGATTTGATTTAACATTTTAGGACCCCTTTAGGTATCCCACATTTATTTAAAAAAAATATTTGATGAAATATTGAATTTGGCCTTTACTACTAAAGCCCCTAGAAACATATTGAATAACACATTCATCAATGGCAAAAAAGGCAGTCACAAAATAAATCATGAGGAATAAGGGTTTGAAGTGTCTGTTTTATATCTAGGAGATATAAGAAAGCTTTTTACACATATTTACACAAAATTACCTTCATACTTCCATTCATTTGTATGGGTTACCTTGTATGGGTTACCTTCAGTCCCGTGATACTTGTGGGGGTCGTAAGCGGATGCCGTGTATTGACACGCAGCCCTGGCAAATGACAGATTTTGATGGGGATTTATTGTTACTCACAATAGACTTTTAAGTATTAATGTTATGTTAGTTTCTGTTGATGTGACATTGGGTTCTGTTGATGTGATATTGGGTTCTGTTGATGTGACATTGGGTTCTGTTGATGTGACTTTGGGTTCTGTTGATGTGACATTGGGTTCTGTTGATGTGACATTGGGTTCTGTTGATGTGACATTGGGTTCTGTTGATGTGATATTGGGTTCTGTTGATGTGACATTGGGTTCTGTTGATGTGACATTGGGTTCTGTTGATGTGACATTGGGTTCTGTTGATGTGATATTGGGTTCTGTTGATGTGACATTGGGTTCTGTTGATGTGACATTGGGTTCTGTTGATGTGACATTGGGTTCTGTTGATGTGATATTGGGTTCTGTTGATGTGACATTGGGTTCTGTTGATGTGACATTGGGTTCTGTTGATGCAGTGGTCACCAACCTTTTACATTTACATTTACATTTAAGTCATTTAGCAGACGCTCTTATCCAGAGCGACTTACAAAATGGTGCATTCACCTTATGATATCCAGTGGAACAACCACTTTACAATAGTGCATCTAAATATTTTAAGGGGGGGGGGGGGGGGGGTTAGAAGGATTACTTTATCCTATCCTAGGTATTCCTTAAAGAGGTGGGGTTTCAGGTGTCTCCGGAAGGTGGTGATTGACTCCGCTGTCCTGGCGTCGTGAGGGAGCTTGTTCCACCATTGGGGTGCCAGAGCAGCGAACAGTTTTGACTGGGCTGAGCGGGAACTGTGCTTCCTCAGAGGTAGGGGGGACAGCAGGCCAGTGGTGGATGAACGCAGTGCCCTTGTTTGGGTGTAGGGCCTGATCAGAGCCTGAAGGTATGGAGGTGCCGTTCCCTTCACAGCTCCGTAGGCAATCACCATGGTCTTGTAGCGGATGCGAGCTTCAACTGGAAGCCAGTGGAGAGAGCGGAGGAGCGGGGTGACGTGAGAGAACTTGGGAAGGTTGAACACCAGACGGGCTGCGGCGTTCTGGATGAGTTGTAGGGGTTTAATGGCACAGGCAGGAGCCCAGCCAACAGCGAGTTGCAGTAATCCAGACGGGAGATGACAAGTGCCTGGATTAGGACCTGCGCCGCTTCCTGTGTGAGGCAGGGTCGTACTCTACGAATGTTGTGGAGCATGAACCTACAGGATCGGGTCACCGCCTTGATGTTAGTGGAGAACGACAGGGTGTTGTCCAGGATCACGCCAAGGTTCTTAGCACTCTGGGAGGAGGACACAAGGGAGTTGTCAACCGTGATGGCGAGATCATGGAACGGGCAGTCCTTCCCCGGGAGGAAGAGCAGCTCCGTCTTGCCGAGGTTCAGCTTGAGCTGGTGATCCGTCATCCACACTGATATGTCTGACAGACATGCAGAGATGCGATTCGCCACCTGGTTATCAGAAGGGGGAAAGGAGAAGATTAATTGTGTGTCGTCTGCATAGCAATGATAGGAGAGACCATGTGAGGATATGACAGAGCCAAGTGACTTGGTGTATAGCGAGAATATGAGAGGGCCTAGAACAGAGCCCTGGGGGACACCAGTGGTGAGAGCGCATGGTGCGGAGACAGATTCTCGCCACGCCACCTGGTAGGAGCGACCTGTCAGGTAGGACGCAATCCAAGCGTGGGCCGCGCCGGAGATGCCCAACTCGGAGAGGGTGGAGAGGAGGATCTGATGGTTCACAGTATCAAAGGCAGCAGATAGGTCTAGAAGGATGAGAGCAGAGGAGAGAGAGTTAGCTTTAGCAGTGCGGAGAGCCTCCGTGACACAGAGAAGAGCAGTCTCAGTTGAATGCCCAGTCTTGAAACCTGACTGATTAGGATCAAGAAGGTCATTCTGAGAGAGATAGCAGGAGTGCTGGCCAAGGACGGCACGTTCAAGAGTTTTGGAGAGAAAAGAAAGAAGGGATACTGGTCTGTAGTTGTTGACATCGGAGGGATCGAGTGTAGGTTTTTTCAGAAGGGGTGCAACTCTCGCTCTCTTGAAGACGGAAGGGACGTAGCCAGCGGTCAAGGATGAGTTGATGAGCGAGGTGAGGAAGGGGAGAAGGTCTCCGGAAATGGTCTGGAGAAGAGAGGAGGGGATAGGGTCAAGTGGGCAGGTTGTTGGGCGGCCGGCCGTCACAAGACGCGAGATTTCATCTGGAGAGAGAGGGGAGAAAGAGGTCAAAGCACAGGGTAGGGCAGTGTGAGCAGGACCAGCGGTGTCGTTTGACTTAGCAAACGAGGATCGGATATCGTCAACCTTCTTTTCAAAATGGTTGACGAAGTCATCCGCAGAGAGGGAGGAGGGGGGGGGAGGGGGAGGAGGATTCAGGAGGGAGGAGAAGGTAGCAAAGAGCTTCCTAGGGTTAGAGGCAGATGCTTGGAATTTAGAGTGGTAGAAAGTGGCTTTAGCAGCAGAGACAGA
>NC_138301.1:119480512-119515512 GCF_965601325.2 Salmo salar | reverse complement strand
CACTCACAGAGTTAATATTACTACACTACAACACTCACAGAGTTAATATTACTATACTACAGCACTCACAGAGTTAATATTACTATACTACAGCACTCACAGAGTTTATATTACTACACTACATCACTCAGAGTTAATATTACTATACTACAGCACTCACAGAGTTAATATTACTACACTACAGAACTCACAGAGTTAATGTTACTACACTACAACACTCACAGAGTTAATATTACTACACTACAACACTCACAGAGTTAATATTACTATACTACAGCACTCACAGAGTTAATATTACTATACTACAGCACTCACAGAGTTAATATTACTATACTACAGCACTCACAGAGTTAATATTACTATACTACAGCACTCACAGAGTTAATATTACTACACTACAGAACTCACAGAGTTAATATTACTACACTACAGAACTCACAGAGTTAATATTACTACACTACAGAACACTCAGAGTTAATATTACTACACTACAACACTCACAGAGTTAATATTACTACACTACATCACTCGGGTTAACAACACAGTGTAGAGGAATCTGACTCTTCTCTGTAACCAGACAGTGAATGCAGTAGGGACATGTACTACATGACCAAAGTATGTGGACACCTGCTCATCGAACATCTCATTCCAAAATCATGGACATTAATATGGAGCTGGTCCCCCCCATTGCTGCTATAACAGCCTCCACTCTTCTGGGAAGGATTTCCACTAGATGTTGGAACATTGCTGCTATAACAGCCTCCACTCAACTGGGAAGGCTTTCCACTAGATGTTGGAACATTGCTGCTATAACAGCCTCCACTCTTCTGGGAAGGCTTTCCACTAGATGTTGGAACATTGCTGCTATAACAGCCTCCACTCAACTGGGAAGGCTTTCCACTAGTTGTTGGAACATTGCTGCAGGGGACATGATTCCATTCAGCCACAAGAGCATTAGTGAGGTCGGGCACTGATGTTGGGGGATTAGTCCAGGCTCACAGTCGGTGTTCCAATTCATCACAAAGGTGTTCGATGTGGTTGAGGTCAAGGCTCTGTGCAGGCCAGTCAAGTTCTTCCACACCGATCTCGACAAACCATTTCTATATGGACCTCGCTTTGTGCACGGAGGCATTGTCATGCTGAAACAGGAAATGGCCTTCCCCAAACTGTTACCACAAAGTTGGAAGCGCAGTATCGTCAATGTCATTGTATGCTGTAGTGTTAAGATTTCCCTTCACTGGAACTAAGGGGCCCGAACCATGAAAAACAGCCCCAGACTATTATTCTTCCTCCACCAAACTTTACAGTTGGCACTATACATTGGGGAGGGTAGCATTCTCCTGGCATTCGCCAAACCCAAATTTGTCCGTCGGACTGCCAGATAGTGAAGCGTTGCTTCCAGAGGCAGTTTAGAACTCGGTAGTGAGTTTTGCAAATGAGGACAAACGATTTTTACACGCTTCAGAACTCGGCGGTCCCGTTCTGTGAACTTGTGTGGCCTACCACTTCGCGGCTGAGCCATTGTTGCTCCCAGACGTTTCCACTTCACAATAACAACACATACAGTTGACCAGGGCAGCTCTAGCAGGGTAGAAATTTCACAAACTGACTTGTTGCAAAGGTGGCATCCTATGAAGGTGCCACGTTGAAAGTCATTGAGCTCTTCAGTGAGGCCATTCAACTGCCAATGTTTGTCTATGGAGAGTCCATGGCTCTGTGCTCGATTTTATACACCTGTCAGCAACGGGTGTGGCTGGAATAGCCAAATCCACTAATTTGAAGCGGTGTCCACATACTTTTGTATATATAGTGTACTGTATATCTCTTCTGCTTTATAAGTTCTGTCTTTATGAATACTTCATTGATTGTATATATAAATGTCTAGAGTTTACTCTCACCATGTGCTATCTGTTCCAGTGTTTTAATAAGATCATAGAAGTCACCATACCCCACCATACCCCACCATACTCCACCATACTCCACCATACTCCACCATACTCCACCATGCCCCGCCATGCTCCACCATACTCCACCATACCCCACCATACTCCACCATACTCCACCATACCCCCCATACCCCACCATACTCCACCATACCCCACCATACCACACCATACTCCACCATACTCCGCCATACCCCGCCATACTCCACCATACTCCACAATACCCCGCCATGCTCCACCATACTCCGCCATACCCCACCATACTCCGCCATACCCCGCCATACCCCACCATACTCCACCATACCCCGCCATACCCCACCATACTCCACCATACCCCGCCATACTCCACCATACCCTGGTATACTCCGCCATACCCCGCCATACCCCACCATACTCCACCATACCCTGCCACACCCTGGCATACTCCTCCATACTCCTCCATACCCCACCATACTCCACCATACCCCACCATACCCCGCCATACCCCACCATACTCCACCATACCCCGCCATACCCCACCATACTCCACCATACCCCGCCATACTCCACCATACCCTGGTATACTCCGCCATACCCCGCCATACCCCACCATACTCCACCATACCCTGCCACACCCTGGCATACTCCTCCATACTCCTCCATACTCCTCCATACTCCACCATACCCCGCCATACTCTACCATACTCCTCCATACTCCACCATACTCCACCATACCCCACCATACTGCTAACCCTGTCACTGTCTCTCAACTCTCCCTTACCTCTTACTCACCTGTCCCCTACCTGTCCCCTCCCTGTCCCCCAGGTGAAATCTGGGTTCAGAGGTCGTTGGGTCTGGACTTTGAGGACACTCCCCGACTCCGCCTGGTAGTGAAGGCTGAGACGGCTTCGTCCAGCTCCTTCATGGCCGTTAACCTGATCCTGCAGGACATCAATGACAACTTGCCACGCTTCCAGCTCCAGAACTATGTAGCCTACATGAGAGAGGCCCAGGGTTACGACATGCCAATCATACAGGTATGGAGGACACTAGCAGGCAGACACACACACACACACACACACACACACATGCACACTCTCTCACAGGAACACACACTCACTCTCCCGCTACTTCCTGTCTCATCTGTCAGGTGGTGGCAGAGGACGTGGACCAGGGGCAGAACGGTCAGGTGACCTACTCTATCCAATCATCAGGAGGCATGAGCGGCCTGTTCAAGATCGACCCTGTCACAGGAAGCATCACCACCGCTGCCATCATGGACCGAGAGATCTGGACTCAGACCAGGTGAGGGGATAATGGTGTGTGTGTGTGGCAGAGAGATCTGGACTCAGACCAGCTGAGGGGATAATGGTGTGTGTGTGTGGCAGAGAGATCTGAACTTAGACCAGGTGAAGGGATAATGGTGTGTGTGTGTGGCAGAGAGATCTGAACTCAGACCAGGTGAAGGGATAATGGTGTGTGTGTGTGTGGCAGAGAGATCTGGACTCAGACCAGGTGAGGGGATAATGGTGTGTGTGTGTGTGGCAGAGAGATCTGAACTTAGACCAGGTGAAGGGATAATGGTGTGTGTGTGTGGCAGAGAGATCTGAACTCAGACCAGGTGAGGGGATAATGGTGTGTGTGTGTGTGGCAGAGAGATCTGGACTCAGACCAGCTGAGGGGATAATGGTGTGTGTGTGTGGCAGAGAGATCTGAACTCAGACCAGCTGAGGGGATAATGGTGTGTGTGTGTGGCAGAGAGATCTGGACTCAGACCAGCTGAGTTGCGCTTTAAATAACAGATCAAGGTTTGCTTCATACCTACGACTGTGCACAGCCCAATACAGCCCAATACAGCATAGCCCAGCCCAATACAGCCCAATAGAGCCCAATAGAGCCCAATATAGCCCAAGACAGCCCAAGACAGCCCAATACAGCATAGCACAGCCCAACAGAGCCCAACAGAGCCCAATACAGCCCAGCACTGCCCAATACAGCCCAATACAGCCCATCACTGTCCAATACAGGCCAACTGAGCCCAATACATCCCAGCACTGCCCAATACAGCCCAATACAGCCCATCACTGTCCAATACAGGCCAACTGAGCCCAATACATCCCAGCACTGCCCAATACAGCCCAATACAGCCCATCACTGTCCAATACAGGCCAACTGAGCCCAATACATCCCAACACTGCCTCCTCTTTTTCTCTTTCTTTTAAAATTCCATCCCTTATTTCTAAGGCTGATGAAAGGATCTTATTTGTTCTAACTTTATGTCTTTGATATGTGGTTGTAAGTTGCTATGGATAAGACCATCTGCTAAATGACTAAAATGTACATGTAAAATGTATTTGTAGTCACTCTTGTGCTGTGTGGCTTAGAACTACAGTAGTCTAGCTCAGTGGTTCTCAAATCCTCTCTTCGGGGACTCCCAGACGTTTTCACAATGTTGGTTGTTGCCCTGAACTAGTTCACTAGATTCACCTTATCAAGAGATTGATGATTAGCGGACGAGTTACGAGTTGCATCACGTGTGCTAGATGTGGAATATAAAAAGAAATAAAATGCATCGAACGGCTAGGTGTCCCTGAGGAGAGGTTTTGGTTCAAACTCTACCAGGTCCTGATTTACTGCTGTCTTCCCCTTCTATCTGATTCTTCATCCACCTCATGTCCCAGGTCTTAATCAGTTCCTGATTATAGGGGAAGAATGGGGGGGGGGGGGGTGGGAAGCAGTGGATCTGGATGCAACGTGTAGCTAGTGTATGAATGGTGGAGAAGAGAGGAACGTACAACCTCAACCTCAGACCATCACACTGAGTAACGACCCTCAGACCATCACACTGAGTAACGACCCTCAGACCATCACACTGAGTAATGAACCTCAGACCATCACACTGAGTAATGAACCTCAGACCATCACACTGAGTAATGAACCTCAGACCATCACACTGAGTAATGAACCTCAGACCATCACACTGAGTAATGAGCCTCAGACCATCACACTGAGTAATGAACCACAGACCATCACACTGAGTAATGAACCACAGACCATCACACTGAGTAGTGAACCTCAGACCATCACACTGAGTAGTGAACCTCAGACCATCACACTGAGTAATGAACCTCAGACCATCACACTGAGTCATGAACCTCAGACCATCACACTGAGTAATGAGCCTCAGACCATCACACTGAGTAACGAACCTCAGACCATCACACTGAGTAACGAACCTCAACCTCAGACCATCACACTGAGTAATGAACCTCAGACCATCACACTGAGTAATGAACCTCAGACCATCACACTGAGTAATGAACCTCAGACCATCACACTGAGTAATGAACCTCAGACCATCACACTGAGTAACGAACCTCAGACCATCACACTGAGTAATGAACCTCAAACCATCACACTGAGTAATGAACCTCAGACCATCACACTGAGTAATGAACCTCAAACCATCACACTGAGTAATGAACCTCAGACCATCACACTGAGTAACGAACCTCAGACCATCACACTGAGTAACGAACCTCAACCTCAGACCATCACACTGAGTAGTGAACCTCAGACCATCACACTGAGTAATGAACCTCAGACCATCACACTGAGTAACGAACCTCAGACCATCACACTGAGTAATGAACCTCAAACCATCACACTGAGTAACGAACCTCAGACCATCACACTGAGTAGTGAACCTCAACCTCAGACCATCACACTGAGTAACGAACCTCAGACCATCACACTGAGTAACGAACCTCAACCTCAGACCATCACACTGAGTAATGAACCTCAGACCATCACACTGAGTAACGAACCTCAGACCATCACACTGAGTAACGAACCTCAGACCATCACACTGAGTAGTGAACCTCAGACCATCACACTGAGTAGTGAACCTCAACCTCAGACCATCACACTGAGTAACGAACCTCAGACCATCACACTGAGTAACGAACCTCAGACCATCACACTGAGTAATGAACCTCAGACCATCACACTGAGTAATGAGCCTCAGACCATCACACTGAGTAATGAACCTCAGACCATCACACTGAGTAATGAACCTCAGACCATCACACTGAGTAATGAACCACAGACCATCACACTGAGTAACGAACCTCAGACCATCACACTGAGTAGTGAACCTCAGACCATCACACTGAGTAATGAACCTCAGACCATCACACTGAGTAGTGAACCTCAGACCATCACACTGAGTAACGAACCTCAGACCATCACACTGAGTAACGAACCTCAACCTCAGACCATCACACTGAGTAATGAACCTCAGACCATCACACTGAGTAACGAACCTCAGACCATCACACTGATGATTGTTTTGTTTTGTCTTGGCGAAAGGCTGGTCGTCACAGCGACGGACAGGGGCAGCCCGCGATTGGCCGGTTCGGCCACACTCACAGTGATCATCGTAGACCTCAACGACAACAGTCCAACAATCCCTCTGCCCCGGGAGGTCCGCATTCCTGAGAGTGAGTCACCTTTGGCCTTTGACCTGTACGATGATACGTTCATATAACATCTTTATATCCAATAGGCCACTTTACGTAGCACAGGACTCGTGTACAGGGCATTCGGAATGTATTCACGACCCCTTGACCTTTTCCACATTCTGTTACGTTACAGCCTTATTCTAAAATGTATTAAATATATTTTTCCTCTCATCAATCTACACACAATACCCCATAATGACAAAGCGAAAACAGGTTTTTAGAAATGTTTGCAAATGTATTAAAAATAAAAAACTTTTTTACATAGGTATTCCAGACCTTTTCCTACAACTTTATTGGTATTTAGGGTATTTTATTAGGATCTCCATTAGCTTTTGCAAAAGCAGCAGCTACTCTTCCTGGAGTCCACACAAAACATGAAACATAATAGAGAACATCAGTAGACAAGAACAGATCAAGGACAGAACTACATACATTTTACAAAAGGCCACGTAGCCTACATATCAATACATACACACAAACTATCTAGATCAAATAGGGGGAAGGCGTTGTGCCGTGAGGTGTTGCTTTATCTGTTTTTTTAAACCAGGTTTGCTGTTTATTTGAGCAATATGAGATGGAAGGGAGTTCATTGCAATAAGGGCTATAAAATATAAAATATATATATATATATATATATAGAGTCCACCTGTGGTACATCCACCTGTGGTACATTCAATTGAGTGGACATGATTTGGAAAGGCACACACCTGTCTACATAAGGTCCCACAGTTGACAGTGCATGTCAGAGCAAAAACCAAGCCATGCGGTCCAAAGAATTGCCTGTAGAGTTCCGAAACAGGATTGTGTCGAGGCACAGATCTGGGGAAGGGTAGCAAAACATTTAAGCAGTATTGAAGGTCCACAAGAAAACAGTAGCCTCCATCATTCCTACATGGAAGAAGTTTGGAACCACCAAGACTCTTCCTAGAGCTGGCCACCCGGTCAAACTGAGCAATCGGGGGAGAAGGACCTCAGTCAGGGAGGTGACCAAGAACCCGATGGTCATTCTGACAGAGCTCCAGAGTTCCTCTGTGGAGATGGGAGAACCTTCCAGAAGGACAACCATCTCTGCAGCACTCCACCAATCAGGCCTTTATGGTAGAGTGGCCAGACGGAAGCCACTCCTCAGTAAAAGGCACATGACACCCCACTTGGAGTTTGCCAAAAGGCACCTGAAGGACTCTCAGACCATGAGAAACAAGATGGAACTGTTTGGCCTGAATGCCAAGCGTCACATCTGGAGGAAACCTGGCACCATCCCTACGGTGAAGCATGGTGGTTGCAGCATCATGCTGTGGGGATGTTTTTCAGCGGCAGGGACTAGGAGACTAGTCAGGATCGAGGGAAAGATGAACGGAGCAAAGTACAGTGAGATGCTTGATGAAAACCTGCTCCAGAGCACTCAGGACCTCAGACTGGGGTGAAGGTTCACCTTCCAACAGGACAATGACCCTAAGCACACAGCCAAGACAACGCCAGAGTGGCTTCAGGACAAGTCTCTGAATGTCCTTGAGTGGCCCAGCCAGAGCCCGGACTTGAACCCGATCAAACATCTCTGGAGAGACCTGAAAATAGCTGTGCAGCAACACTCCCCATCCAACCTGACAGAGCTTGAGAGGATCTACAGAGAAGAATGGGAGAAACTCCCCGAATACAGGTGTGCCAAGCTTGTAGCATCATACCCAAGAAGACTCTAGGCTGTAATCGCTGCCAAAGGTGCTTCAACAAAGTACTGAGTAAAGGGTCTGAATACTTATGTAAATGTGATATATATATATTTTTTTTATATATATATATATATATATACACATTTGCACAACAAATAAAAATATCTTTGCTTTGTCATTATGGGGTATTATGTGTAGATTGATGAGGGGGAAAAAAAATATTTAAGCAATTTTAGAATAAGGCTGTTACATAACAAAATGTGGAAAAAGACAAGCGGTCTGAATACTTTCTGAATGTACTGCACGGTATATCCTAACCCTTCAACACTCTCAGTAACATGTCTCTGTCTCCTATCCATTCCTCCACCCCCCTCCCATCCCTAGACACCCTGATCGGCACAGAGATCACCTTGGTAACAGGTAATGACGTGGACTCCAGCCCGGCCCTGTCCTACAGCCTCCAGCTGGACGGGTCGTCCCAGGGGAAGTTTGGGATCCACCGCTACAGTGGAGGTGTGTCTCTGACCGCGCCTCTGGACTACGAGGACAGGACCTGGTACACACTGACCGTCATGGCTACTGACTCCCAGCACCAGACTGAGGCTAATATCACCATACTGGTGGAGGACGTCAATGATAACGCTCCTGTGTTCACACACGATCTATACCAGGTAACTGTTAATCAATCAGTTCATTTATCAATCAGTCAATCAATCAATTCACACGTTACGGCGTTCACACACAATCTATACCAGGTAACTGTTAATCAATCAGTTCATTTATCAATCAGTCAATCAATCAATTCACACATTACGGCGTTCACACACAATCTATACCAGGTGATGATCAATCAACCAATCAATCTAACAATCAATTGGTCCACCTTCATAACCCCACAAACACCAAGCTATTACTAACTACTATTACTACTAACTACTACTACTACTACTACTAACTACTACTACTAACTACCACTACTACTACTACTAACTACTAACTACAACTACAACTACTACTAACTACAACTACTACTAACTACTACTACTACTACTACTGCTACTACTAACTACAACTACTACTAACTACTACTGCTACTACTAACTACAACTACTACTAACTACTACTGCTACTACTAGCTACAACTACTACTAGCTAAAACTACTACTACTACTAACTACTGCTACTAACAACTAATACTAACTACTACTAACTACTAATACTACTACTGACTACTACTAACTACTACTAACTACAACTACTACTAACTACAACTACTACTAACTACTACTACTAACTACTACTGCTACTACTACTAACTAATAATACTACTACTAACTACTACTACTGCTACTACTAACTACTAATACTACTAATAACTACTACTACTGCTACTACTAACTACTAATACTACTACTAACTACTACTAACTACAACTACTACTAACTACTACTGCTACTACTAACTACAACTACTACTAACTACTACTGCTACTACTACTACTACTAACTACTAATACTACTACAACTACTACTAACTACAACTACTACTAACTACAACTACTACTAACTACTACTACTACTACTAACTACTACTGCTACCAACTACAACTACTACTGCTACTACTACTACTACTAACTACAACTACTTACTACTACTACTACTAACTACAACTACTACTAACTGCAACTACTACTAGCTACTGCTACTACTACTACTACTAACTACTACTAACTACAACTACTACTAACTACTACTAATAACTACTGCTACTACTACTGCTGCCACTACTACTACTACTACTTACTACTGCTACTAACTACTGCTACTACTACTACTAACTACTGCTACTACTACTAACTACTACTACTACTAACTACTACAACTACTACTACTAACACCTACTACTAACTACTGCTGCTACTACTACTACTAACACCTACTACTAACTACTACTACTAACTACTACTACTGCTACTACTACTGCTACTACTACTGCTACTGCTACTACTAACTACTGCTACTACTACTACTACTAACTACTGCTACTGCTACTATTACTACTACTACTACTACTACTACTACTACACAAAAACATTTAGTTATATCTTAGAAGTAACATTTGTTCTCATAGCAGTAGTTTGTTTTATAACAACAAGATATTGTCCAGTTCCTGTATGGTCTGTTTTCCTCCGCAGCTGTAATAAAGGAGAGAAGGGGTCCTTGTCCCCTGGTCTGTAGTGAAGGAGAGAAGGGGTCCTTGTCCCCTGGTCTGTAATAAAGGAGAGAAGGGGTCCTTGTCCCCTGGTCTGTAGTGAAGGAGAGAAGGGGTCCTTGTCCCCTGGTCTGTAGTGAAGGAGAGAAGGGGTCCTCGTCCCCTGGTCTGTAGTGAAGGAGAGAAGGGGTCCTTGTCCCCTGGTCTGTAGTGAAGGAGAGAAGGGGTCCTCGTCCCCTGGTCTGTAGTAAAGGAGAGAAGGGGTCCTCGTCCCCTGGTCTGTAGTAAAGGAGAGAAGGGGTCCTCGTCCCCTGGTCTGTAATAAAGGAGAGAAGGGGTCCTTGTCCCCTGGTCTGTAGTGAAGGAGAGAAGGGGTCCTTGTCCCCTGGTCTGTAGTAAAGGAGAGAAGGGGTCCTTGTCCCCTGGTCTGTAGTAAAGGAGAGAAGGGGTCCTCGTCCCCTGGTCTGTAGTAAAGGAGAGAAGGGGTCCTTGTCCCCTGGTCTGTAATAAAGGAGAGAAGGGGTCCTCGTCCCCTGGTCTGTAGTAAAGGAAAGAAGGGGTCCTTGTCCCCTGGTCTGTAATGAAGGAGAGAAGGGGTCCTCGTCCCCTGGTCTGTAGTAAAGGAGAGAAGGGGTCCTTGTCCCCTGGTCTGTAGTAAAGGACAGAAGGGGTCCTTGTCCCCTGGTCTGTAATAAAGGAGAGAAGGGGTCCTCGTCCCCTGGTCTGTAGTAAAGGAGAGAAGGGGTCCTCGTCCCCTGGTCTGTAGTAAAGGAGAGAAGGGGTCCTTGTCCCCTGGTCTGTAATAAAGGAGAGAAGGGGTCCTCGTCCCCTGGTCTGTAGTAAAGGAGAGAAGGAGTCCTTGTCCCCTGGTCTGTAGTGAAGGAGAGAAGGGGTCCTCGTCCCCTGGTCTGTAGTAAAGGAGAGAAGGGGTCCTCGTCCCCTGGTCTGTAGTAAAGGAGAGAAGGGGTCCTTGTCCCCTGGTCTGTAGTGAAGGAGAGAAGGGGTCCTTGTCCCCTGGTCTGTAGTGAAGGAGAGAAGGGGTCCTTGTCCCCTGGTCTGTAGTGAAGGAGAGAAGGGGTCCTCGTCCCCTGGTCTGTAGTAAAGGAGAGAAGGGGTCCTCGTCCCCTGGTCTGTAGTAAAGGAGAGAAGGGGTCCTCGTCCCCTGGTCTGTAGTGAAGGAGAGAAGGGGTCCTTGTCCCCTGGGTGTTTATCTCAAATGGCACCCTATTCGCTAAACAGTGCACTATTTTTTACCCATAAGGCTCTAGTCAAAAGTAGTGCACTATATATAGGGAATGGGGTTCCATAGGTCTCTGGTCTAAAGCAGTGCACTATATAGGGAATAGGGTGCCATAGGGCTCTGGTCTAATGTAGTGCACTACATAGGGAATAGGGTGCCATAGGGCTCTGGTCTAAAGTAGTGCACTATATAGGGAATAGAGTGGCAATTTTGGGACAACGCCTTGGTGTTACAGTAGATGTATGTCCCCACGTCATCTGTTGAAAGGGGCAGGAGAGAGGGGCAGGAGAGAGGGGCAGGAGAGAGGGGCAGGAGGTGCCCACTAAACATGTCAACCAGAAGGCGTTTACCTCTCCAGTTCTTCACACCTAGTTAAACTTGATAAACAGCGGGGAAAATTAGCTTCTCAAGGTTATAGCTCCCAGGACACTCAGGATGTATTAAAGCACCTGCACACACATATACACACACTAGCACACGTATGAATGCAAATGCAGGGACACACACCACACACCCCCCCCGCCGCGCGCACACACACACACACACACCCCCCTGAGGGGGGTGATAAAAGTCAAGTCTAATCACGACTGTGTCGTTGGGTTGGGGAAACGTTAATATGAGCTCATTACGTTTACTATTGTAAACAGGATATGACTTCAGCTTTACTGCAGATTAACAACAAAACAATGTTTACAACTGTAGACAAGATATGAATTTCACTTTTACCACAGGCTAACAACAACATAATTAAACATTGTTGTGTGTCCCAAATGCCACCCTATTCCCTATATATAGTGCACTACTTTAGACCAGAGCCCTATGGCACCCTATTCCCTATATATAGTGTACTACTTTAGACCAGAACCCTATTGCACCCTATTCCCTATTTATAGTGTACAGTCCCCTTAGGGCTCTGGTCAAAACTAGTGCACTTTGAAGGGAATAGGGTGCCATTTGAGACTCATCCGTTTCCTGTACCTTTAAATTTCCCTCTCTTTACTGACAGTCCTGTCTATTTTCATCCTGTAGTTGAGTTATCAGGAACTCAGTTTCACCAGAGGAGGTGGTATACCTTCTATTTATTTGGTTAGATTTATGTTGAATGTTGTGTTGTTGTGTTGACTATTATGGGGTGTTAAAGCTGTGTCTGTGTTTCCCAGGTAACACTGCCAGAACATTCCCCGCCAGGCAGTCCCGTTGTCACGGTGACGGCGACTGACCGCGATTCGGGGGAGAATGGAAAGGTCACCTACACAGTGACGTCATCAACGCACGGTGGCTTCTACGTCGACCCCAGCAATGGTACGGGATTCAATTCTCTTTCCTACAGTTCACACACACACACACACACACACAGAACAAAGACACATTACTGTTGTTACCACTGCCGTGCTGTTACCATGGAGAAACTATCTTCTGTACGGCAGGCTGTTGTTGTATTCTGACGGCAGGTAGTTTAGCAGTTAAGAGCGTTGAGCCAGTAACTGAAAGTTTGCTGGTTTGAATCCCCGAGCCGACTCGGCACAAAAATTAGTCGCTCCGGATAAGAGTGTCTGCTAAATGACTAAAATACACATTTTAAAAGGACTGAATAGGACTGGCGTATAGGTGAAGTCCAAGTGAATGGGTTTCAAACCTATGTTTTATTCAAAACTTTTCAAATTATTTATCTTGTCTCCCGACAGGCACCCTGTTCATCAGGGAGAGGGCAGAGTTTGACCCAGAGAACCCGTCTGTCAGCGTGGTCATCGCAGCCTGTGACGGGGGATCCCCGCCCCTCTCCTCCGTCACCACAGTACAGGTCCAGCTATCAGACGTCAACGACAACGCTCCTGTCTTCCACCAATCAGAGTACAGGTAGGTCACAGCGCTCCCGTCTTCCACCAATCAGAGTACAGCTAGGTCCCGTCTTCCACCAATCAGAGTACAGCTAGGTCCCGTCTTCCACCAATCAGAGTACAGCTAGGTCCCGTCTTCCACCAATCAGAGTACAGCTAGGTCCCGTCTTCCACCAATTGAAGTACAGGTAGGTCCTGTTTTCCACCAATCAGAGTACAGGTAGGTCCTGTCATCTACCAATAGGTGGCTGTCATCTTTTTATCATGATAAAGGGTAGATCCTGCACAGATTCATTGGCTTTCAGCAGTTTCTGTATCTAGCATATGCTGGCATGTTTCAAATGAGTCTGGTTACTCTATAGATATATGAAGCTAGTTACTCTATATATATATATATGAAGCTAGTTACTCTATAGATATATATGAAGCTAGTTACTCTAAAGATATATGAAGCTAGTTACTCTATAGATTTATGAAGCTAGTTACTCTATAGATATATGAAGCTAGTTACTCTATAGATATATGAAGCTAGTTACTTTATAGATGTATGAAGCTAGTTACTCTATAGATATATGAAGCTAGTTACTCTATAGATATATGAAGCTAGTTACTCTATAGATTTATGAAGCTAGTTACTCTACAGATATATGAAGCTAGTTACTCTATAGATTTATGAAGCTAGTTACTCTATATATATATGAAGCTAGTTACTCTATAGATTTATGAAGCTAGTTACTCTATAGATATATGAAGCTAGTTACTCTATAGATTTATGAAGCTAGTTACTCTATAGATATATGAAGCTAGTTACTCTATAGATTTATGAAGCTAGTTACTCTATAGATATATGACGCTAGTTACTCTATAGATATATGAAACTAGTTACTCTATAGATTTATGAAGCTAGTTACTCTATAGATATATGAAGCTAGTTACTCTATAGATTTATGAAGCTAGTTACTCTATAGATATATGAAGCTAGTTACTCTATAGATTTATGAAGCTAGTTACTCTATAGATATATGAAGCTAGTTACTCTACAGATATATGAAGCTAGTTACTCTATAAAATAATTTAACCAGGCAGGTCAGTTAAGAACAAATTCTTATTTTACAATGACGGCCTACCCCGGCCAAACCCTCCCCTAATCTGGACGAATTGTGCCCCACCCTATGGCACTCCCGATCACGGCCAGTTGTGATACAGCCTGGGATCGAACCAGGGTCTGTGGTGACGCCTCTAGCACTGAGATACAGTGCCTTAGACCGCTGTACCACTCGGGAACCCTTTAGGGCCCTATAGATACATGCAGCTAATAAATACTATGCATGTAAATGTAACATATAATATGTTAATGTTAAGTGTTACCAATTCATTATTATTCTGATCCAAATGATTTATTCTGATCATTGTGTTTCCAGGGCGACGGTGTTGGAGGACTCCATCCCCGGGGCGACCATCCTGACCCTGGAGGCCATGGACGCTGATTTCTCTCGGGACAACTGCGGCTTCGACTTCACCATTGCCAATGGCAACACTGGGAACGTCTTCCAAATCGAGAGCAGCGTGCGCTTCCTGGAGGGGCGGGGCTTCCAGACCGTAGGGACCCTCCTATTGGCCGAGGTGCTGGACTTCGAGGCCGTGCCCCTCTATAACCTGACGGTGGTGGTGTCGGACAGAGGGGTTCCACAGCGAAGTTCTAGTGTTGCCGCGGTGATAACCGTTGGTGATGTAAACGATAACCCGCCGGCGTTCGGCAGGGCGGAGTACGCTGTGTCACTGAGTGAAGGAGCGGGCGCCGGGACAGAGATAATACGACTCACTGCCACAGGTGAGGGAATAGGCACACACACACACACACACACACACAAATATACACATTGACCGCCTCAGGTGATGATAAATAATTACACTATGGAGTTAGAAATTAAAACGGTGGAGAGGAGATGGGGGGTGAAAATGAAGACCATTTTTTTCCTGAAATATCTCCGTATCTTTATATCGTTCTTGTTGTGCAGCTGCAAGCATCTGTTTGTTTTATTATGACACTGTTAAATGCTTTTCTTTCTGTCTTTCTCTCCCCCCCTCATCTCTCCCTCCATCTCTCACTTTCCCCAGACCCAGACTCGGCCCCCAACGCAGAGGTCCAGTACAGTATCAGCTCAGGCGATGAGATGGACCTGTTCACGATCGACCAGTGGACCGGGGCGCTGCGGTTACAGCGACAGCTCGACCGCGAGCACCAGTCCTCCCACGTGGTCATCGTCCAGGCCTCGGATGGCCACGGTCACGTTGCCCTGACCCCGATCAGCGTAGAGGTCAAAGATGTGAATGATAACAGTCCGTTCTTCCCCATCGAGACTCTGATGGCTAGCATCAGAGAGAACCAGCCGGTCAACTCAGCCGTGACCATACTCCACGCCATAGACCACGACACTGGGATGTACGGCCAGCTGAGATACTACATGGTGGAGCGAGGTCAAGGGTCAGGAGTTACAGGGCGAGAGGCCTTCACCGTGGACCAGAGTTCAGGAGAGGTCAGGGCTAAGATGACTTTTGACTTTGAGAAGGTCAACTCATTTAATTTCGTTGCTCTGGCGATGGACGCCGGTAACCATTCGGCCACGGTGACGGTCCAGGTGTACGTGACCGGTGAGGATGAGTACGACCCACTCTTCATCTCCCCAGAGTTCTCCTTTGAGGTTCCAGAGGGGGCGAAGAGGGGCCAGAGCATTGGACAGGTCCAGGCAAACGACGAGGACGGAGGTGTAGACGGTATCGTCCTCTTCTCGCTCCCAAGCTCCTCCCTGTACTTTGACGTCAACAAAACAACCGGGGTGGTTTTCCTCAAGATGGACGGGTCTTCTAGTCGCAGCAGCAGCAGCGGGTTAGGGGGGCGGTCCAAAAGGGAGACCAGGACCATGACTCTGGACGTTAACGCCCACAGCCCTCTGGATACGTCCCGGGTCACCACGGCCCAGCTGACCATCGATGTGACCAACACGTCCTTCGGCCTCGGGGCAGACCTCAACGTCCTGCTGATTATCATCATCGCCGTATCCCTGGGGGTTGTCGTGCTACTGGTGGTCATGGCTGTGGTCATTTTCCTGATCAAGTCAAAGAGACGCAGGAAGAACAAAGGACGGGACAACAGTGCCGTTGCCTCGGGAACCAGTCTGCAGAAACTGGACGATTCCAAATCTGGAGGATCTGAGAGGATCTATCATCAGACGTTACCAGGGTACGCCGGCGACCGAGGTGGAGCAGGGGCCGGGCCCTACCCCCGGGGGGGTTCCCTTGACCCCTCACACTCCAGCGGGCGTGGCTCAGCCGAGGCGGCGGAAGACGACGAGATCAGGATGATCAACGAGTACCCACGCGTAGCGTCCATCTCCTCGTCCATGCAGGAGCACATCTCAGCCCGCGGGCCGGACTCTGGCATCCAGCAGGACGCTGACCAGCTGTCGGACATCTCCTGTGAGCCGGCCGCCCTGGAAGGAAGCACCTGGTTCAAAGGCAAGAAGCTGGGAGGGAGTCTCAGTGGAACCATGCTGTCTGGACAGCTACCTGTCTACAGAGACGAGCTGGGAGGAGGGTACCTAGGGGTGGGGAGGGGACTCAATATCTCCCATCCTAAAGATTACGCCTTCCCAGAGGACGGGAAGCCCTCGGTGGACGGGTCTCTGACAGCCATAGTGGCCAGTGACGAAGAGCTAAGGGGCAGTTATAACTGGGACTACCTGCTCAACTGGTGCCCTCAGTTCCAACCACTAGCCAACGTCTTCACAGAGATCGCCAGGCTCAAAGACGAGACAGCCCCACAGAACCAGACCAACCCACGCCAGCCCTTCCAGCCCAAAGCCAAGACGGACCCCAAGCCTCGCATCGACCCACCGCCCCTCATCACCGCCGTCGCCCACCCTGGGGCCAAGTCCGTCCCCCCGAAGGTCCCTGTCATCGGACGCACCTTCCCCCACCTGGCCACCTTACGACGGTCCCCCATCAGCCACGAGGGCTCCATCTCCTCAGCAGCCATGTCCCCCAGCTTCTCCCCCTCTCTCTCCCCCCTCGCAGCCCGCTCCCCCGCCGTCTCCCCCTTCGGAGTCACCCAAGGCCCCTTGACCTCCATGATCAGTACCAGGGAACCTTCGCTGGACCCCGACCACGAGATGAGGATCTGAGGATGAGGTTGTTTTAGGGTTTTTACAGACGTTTCTATAATTTATGTTTTATCATATGACAAAGTAAAGGGTGCTGAGATCTGGATGTTATATCAGCTCCTATGACACGTGAGGAAGTTGAAGGAAGTGTTTTTGGCTTTAGAGACATGTTTCTCTGATGTAGTTTTTTTTTAAATAATCTGACAATGTGATTGGTTCTCAGATCCTGAGCCTTATATCAGCTCCTAGGACAGATGAGGAGATGAAGGAAGTGTTTACGGCTTTAGAGACATGTTTCTCTGATGTAGTTTCTCAGATGAGTTTTCGGCCATATTTCTTCATAACGGAAGAGGAATATAGTGTGGGAACATTTTGTATTTGTGCGACCGAGTGATTGCCAAGATGATGCTCAAGAAGATGTGAGAGGTCACATTCACCCTCTTTTCTGAAGGGGACATGTGGATTATCATTTTCTACAGGATGTAATTTCTCACCCTATGACCTAGATATCTCTCTATGGAGAGGTGGACCATGTTGTGGGGTTGGGGGAGGTTAGCATTGACAACAGACCAGCCCTCTCCTCCCCCACTTGTACATCATGACGCAGGCCTCTGAGAATTGCCACAGGGTTAGGAGATTACCCAACCTCTCGGCTTCGAACAACCATGACTTGGATCCAACCCTGCAGCTGCAGACTGACCCTCCCTGCAGACAGAAGGTCCTCAGTAGAGATAAACTGACGTATCGGCTGCAGACTGACCCTCCCTGCAGACAGAAGGTCCTCAGTAGAGATAAACTGACGTATCGGCTGCAGACTGACCCTCCCTGCAGACAGAAGGTCCTCAGTAGAGATAAACTGACGTATCGGCTGTAGACTGACCCTCCCTGCAGACAGAAGGTCCTCAGTAGAGATAAACTGACGTATCGGCTGCAGACTGACCCTCCCTGCAGACAGAAGGTCCTCAGTAGAGATAAACTGACGTATCGGCTGTAGACTGACCCTCCCTGCAGACAGAAGGCCCTCTGTCATGAAGTCTGTAGACACAGTAGATTTTCAGTAGTTTTCAGGTCACTCCTCGCTGGCTGGTCAGAGAGATAAAGGATTCCACTATTCCTCTCTTTGACATCCGTCTCTTTACGTTCTAGATCTCAATTAAAGACTTCAGTATTCCGTTGTGGTGGTCTCACAAACAAAATGGCTGCTTTCAAAATGGCTGACGTTTCCCCTTCTGTGGATCCAATGGACCAAGTACACGTGTGTTGAAAAATACATTATAAACTAGCCAGTGTTTTGTACATTGGAAACGGGGACTGAGGCTAATGTTTTCCTTTGTTGCTACGGAAGACGTATTATTTTCTTTTGGTTGTATTTTTTATCTATTTTTATATTGACCTTTGATTTCTGATTTGAAATGCCAGGATATCGTTTCATTCTATTTAGATATATGTATATTTGTATGTATGTGTATGTACGCTAGCCACATTATCTATGTGTTTTCCTGTCATAGATTTTAGAGCCACCGTCTTGTGTCTTTGTGGACTCGTGACATTTGTGACGTGAGTGAGTGGGGAACATTTTGTGTTTTGATAATTATTTATATGAAGGAAATTAACTGTTGGCCATGTTGACAGCAGGCAACCACGTTCACTTTTCACCATGCTGTATTGTATCTGAAAAAAAAAAAAAACGTTTTTTTTTTTTTTTTTTTTTTGTCAAAATGAAAATCTTCTCAAAATCCCGGCAAAGACGATCAGAGATCATTGGTCACTGCCTTCAAACTCTGTCACCAAAACCAGACCTGTCCTCCTTGTTAGTAAACTGTTATAACTGATATGTAGCGGAGGTGAACCCGGACTCACGGTTCTTGTGATGGAAATCTGTGTCACCCCAGGTCCAAGAGGGAATGTCCTCTTGGCTTAACGATTAAGATGTTGGTTTTCCATGTTGGAGACCAGGGTTCAGATCCCGCCTGTGACATATACACTAGACTCAGTATAAGTAAACTGGCTTACACTGCAGAACACATTCTCTCTGGAATTAATGGAGAATTCCATTTCCTGTTCACCTCTTGTGTCTTTTGTATGAAGTGCTTCCGGCTCAACACAAAGGTCAATGATGTGATGTCATCGCTCCGTATGATGACTTGTAACTGTGAAGTGGTTCAACTTCGTACCATAGAAATAGAATGCATAGAACATAGATTGTAGAATGGTTAGAAGGGTTTACACAACTACTTTTAAAGGTAGCAGCACAATAATTTAACTTCAATTAGACCTGTCACGCTCCCAAATGGTTGCTTTCAAAATCAACATACTGTGTGTTCTATCTATGCATTCTATTTCTATGGTTTCAGTGCTACAGTTCTAGATCTGTTGTTAGATGTATTTTACCAGGAGGTAGGGTAGGTATAGAGGAGGTTATTCAGGGTCCATGTGTTTCTCTCATCACCACACCCTCTGTGTCCTCTCTGTGTCCTCTCCACGCTCCCATTGTTTGGGCTCTGTCCTGGACATCTGTTAACCTAGCAGGCCAGAGGCACACAGCTTTACCGCAACACTATATGTATCCCAAATGGCACCCTATACCCTGTATAATGCACTACTTTTGACCAGAGGGTTCTGACCAGAGAGTTCTGACCAGAGGGTTCTGACCAGAGGGTTCTGACCAGAGAGTTCTGACCAGAGGGTTTCTGTTCAGAGTTCTGACCAGAGAGTTCTGTTCGAGAGTTCTGTTCAGAGGGTTCTGTTCAGAGAGTTCTGTTCAGAGAGTTCTGTTCAGAGGGTTCTGTTCAGAGAGTTCTAACCAGAGGGTTCTGACCAGAGGGTTCTGTTCAGAGGGTTCTGACCAGAGGGTTCTGTTCAGAGAGTTCTGTTCAGAGAGTTCTGTTCAGAGGGCACTATATAGGTAATATGGTGCCAATTGGGACACACAGACTGTCTTCTCCAGTATTACCCTTCCTGTTGTTTAGTTCAGTCTGTGTTGAGTCAGTAAGGGGTGATCAGCAGCAATGTAATGCTCTCCTGTTCCTCACATGCTGCTTTCAAATCAACTGGGAACTCGGATCCTCGGAAATCTCAGACTTTCGAATTCAGTGCGTTCAAAACAACTGCGAACTCTTCAAAAAAAACATCTCCGATTGCGGAAAAATTGTTTTGAACGGTTATACAACTTAGAATTCCAAGTCAGAAACTCGGGCATCTTTCTAGAGCTTTGACTTTCCGACCTGAAGATCACTAACGTCATGATTTTACATAGGTTTTTTTTCCCCCGAGTTACCAGTTGTCTTGAATGCACCATAAGGGATAGTTTGGTTAACTCTGCTGTGCTGCATGCCTAATGATATAATTTTACCATACCAACAACTGTCTGCTTGCCTCTCGCTAACCTGCCTCTAACTCTGTCAGCCCACTAAACGGGCGGCAGGAAGCCTGGTGGTTAGAGCGTTGGGCCACTAACCGAAAGGTTAACCCACTGTTCCCCGGTGAGCCGTCATTGTAAATAAGAATTTGTTCTTAACTGACTTGCCTAGTTAAAATAAAGGTTACATTTAAAAACATGGGAGGAATCCTGGCCTCTCACTAACCTGGTCAGACCACTAAACATGGGAGGAATCCTGGCCTCTCACTAACCTGGTCAGACCACTAAACATGGGAGGAATCCTGGCCTCTCACTAACCTGGTCAGACCACTAAACATGGGAGGAATCCTGGCCTCTCACTAACCTCGTCAGACCACTAAACATGGGAGGAATCCTGGCCTCTCACTAACCTGGTCAGACCACTAAACATGGGAGGAATCCTGGCCTCTCACTAACCTGGTCAGACCACTAAACATGGGAGGAATCCTGGCCTCTCACTAACCTGGTCAGACCACTAAACATGGGAGGAGCCTGGCTTCATGGCAGCAGACCGTCAACACAGTGCCATTGTGTCGTCTCACAAACATATCTGAGTTGTAACGCCTCCATGTTGTAGTTCTCTCGCTATGAGTCCCAAATGGCACCCCAATCCCTGTATAGCCCTATTCAAAAGTAGTGCACTATATATATATATATATATATATATAGAATATATATATATATATATATATATATATAGGGAATAGGGTGCCATAGGGCTCTGGTCTAAAGTAGTGCACTATATATAGGGAATAGGGTGCCATAGGGCTCTGGTCTAAAGTAGTGCACTATATATAGGGAATAGGGTGCCTTAGGGCTCTGGTCTAAAGTAGTGCACTATATAGGGAATAGGGTGCCATAGGGCTCTGGTCTAAAATAGTGCACTATATAGGGAATAGGGTGCCTTAGGGCTCTGGTCTAAAGTAGTGCACTATATAGGGAATAGGGTGCCATAGGGCTCTGGTCTAAAGTAGTGCACTATATAGTGAATAGGGTGCCATATGGGATTCAAAATTGAAGACTGCTGCCAACGATTCAGCAGCACACAGAACAGAAATCGTCTGTATATGTATTTGAAAAAGCAGAGAATAAATGGAGTCTCTTTTGACAAACTGGAGTCTGTTTCTTTTCTCTCTTAAAAGTTATTCCATTTGAGGGAATTAAAAAGTCATCAAAGTGGTCTTTTGAGCAGTTAAGATGTAGAGACAGAGTCTGAGGTCCAGATGGTATCCTATCCCCTATACGGTGCACTGCCCTATAGGTCCTGGTCAAAAGTAGTGCACTACTATAGGTCCTGGTCAAAAGTAGTGTACTACCATAGGCCCTGGTCAAATGAAGTGTACTACCATAGGCCCTGGTCCAAAGTAGTGTACTACAATAGGCCCTGGTCAAAAGAAGTGTACTACCATAGGCCCTGGTCAAAAGTAGTGCACTACTATAGGCCCTGGTCAAAAGTAGTGTACTACTATAGGTCCTGGTCAAAAGTAGTGCACTACCATAGGCCCTGGTCAAAAGTAGTGTACTACCATAGGTCCTGGTCCAAAGTAGTGCACTAAAATGAGAATAGGGTGCCGTCTGGGACGCAAGCCTGTGTCAGAGTCTCCCTTCATTAAAAACCCTTTAGCGTGGGAGAAACCGGTCAGTTTAGCCAGGATAGGAGCAGTTTCCTGGGGGCAGAGCACCAGAGAGAGAGGGCCTCACCTCCAGGCTCTAGCCAGGTTAGGAGCAGTTTCCTGGGGGCAGAGCACCAGAGAGAGAGGGCCTCACCTCCAGGCTCTAGCCAGGTTAGGAGCAGTTTCCTGGGGGCAGAGCACCAGAGAAAGAGGGCCTCACCTCCAGGCTCTAGCCAGGTTAGGAGCAGTTTCCTGGGGGCAGAGCACCAGAGAAAGAGGGCCTCACCTCCAGGCTCTAGGCTCTACTCTCCTCAACAACCCTTACCTATGTGTCTGTTGGCTCTATACACTCTCCTCAACAACCCTGGTCCTACAGCCCTGAATCTACAGCCCAGGTCCTACAGCCCTGAACCTACAGCCTTGGTCCTACAGCCCTGGTCCTACAGCCCTGATGCAACAGCCCTGGTCCTACAGCCCTGGTCTTACAGCCCTGATCTTACAGCCCTGATGCAACAGCCCTGGTCCTACAGCCCTGATCCTACAGCCCTGATCCTACAGCCCTGGTCCTACAGCCCTGATCCTACAGCCCTGATCCTACAACCCTGATCCTACAGCCCTGGTCCTACAGCCCTGATCCTACAGCCCTGATCCTACAGCCCTGATCCTACAGCCCTGGTCCTACAGCCCTGATCCTACAGCCCTGATCCTACAGCCCTGATCCTACAACCCTGAAAAGCTGCCATATCTGGGAGAGATGAGGTTACAGAATGTCCAAAACTGCCTCAGCTGAGACACACACACACACACACACACACACACACACACACACACACACACACACACACACACACACGCACACACACCAGTGGCGGTCGGTGCCGTTTATGATGAGGGAGGAAGATGATCATTTTAATGAGTGTGGCCTTATTTATTTTACAGCATATTGGATGACTGTCATTCATATTCCATTCACCCAGTTCAATGTAACATCGGTAGGTTTAGGCTACTACATAATACTCACATGTTCTCTGTACCCATCATGAGGTTGCTACAACCTAGCCTATGAATGAAAGTTTACAACGTAGGTGCACACAGGTCTAGAGAAAATAGAATAATCAAGGTGACAAACGTTGACACATTCAACGCCGCCTCGCACACTCTTGCCTGCATCTAGCTGATCTGGGATGTATTCATTAGTCCATCAGTATCACCTCTCTGTATCTAGCTGATCTGGGATGTATTCATTAGTCCATCAGTATCACCTCTCTGCATCTAGCTGATCTGGGATGTATTCATTAGTCCATCAGTATCACCTCTCTGCATCTAGCTGATCTGGGATGTATTCATTAGTCCAACAGTTGCAAATGAGAGTTTCTATTGGTCGAATTCAGGTATGTTTATCCCAGTTTCATTCCGTTTGCTTTTGTTTAAGAAACGTTTTGCAACAGAATCGTCGGAACGAATACACCCCATGATCACACGCAAACACAGTTCACTTTCATAGCAGCCACGTTGTATTCCTTCTCGCATCCATGCGCGCTCCTCCTTTCACATTTTCCCTTCGCTTGTGGACTTCAGTGCACAACGCATCAGCTGTCTGTGACCAGGCGAAATAACCTTTCCAAGCCAAACCTTCATCTTAGAAACGCTAATCGCTATACACAGCATACATCGTTGTCAACATATTAGCTAGCGTCAAGTCAACAACTTAACTACTACAACTAATGCATTACTTAACCCTCTATAATCATCCAGTACAGTCAGCATTACTTAACCCTCTATAATCATCCAGTACACACACACACACACACACACACACACACACACACCACACACACACACATATATATACTGTATCTGGGAATGTTGCTGCTACAGAAAGTTCAAACACATTCTGCCTGACTTATAGACCAGTTAACACCTGGTACCCTTCTGCCTGACTTATAGACCAGTTAACACCTGGTACCCTTCTGCCTGACTTATAGACCAGTTAACACCTGGTAGCCTTCTGCCTGACTTATAGACCAGTTAACACCTGGTACCCTTCTGCCTGACTTATAGACCAGTGATAGTACTAACACCTGGTACCTTTCTGCCTGACTTATAGACCAGTTAACACCTGGTACCCTTCTGCCTGACTTATAGACCAGTTAACATTTGGTACCCTTCTGCCTGACTTATAGACCAGTTAACACCAGGTAGCCTCTGCCTGACTTATAGACCAGTTAACACCTGGTACCTTTCTGCCTGACTTATAGACCAGTTAACACCTGGTAGCCTTCTGCCTGACTTATAGACCAGTTAACATCTGGTACCCTTCTGCCTGACTTATAGACCAGTTAACATCTGGTACCCTTCTGCCTGACTTATAGACCAGTTAACATTTGGTACCCTTCTGCCTGACTTATAGACCAGTTAACACCTGGTAGCCTTCTGCCTGACTTATAGACCAGTTAACATCTGGTACCCTTCTGCCTGACTTATAGACCAGTTAACATCTGGTACCCTTCTGCCTGACTTATAGACCAGTTAACACCTGGTAGCCTTCTGCCTGACTTATAGACCAGTTAACACCTGGTACCCTTCTGCCTGACTTATAGACCAGTTAACATCTGGTACCCTTCTGCCTGACTTATAGACCAGTTAACATCTGATACCCTTCTGCCTGACTTATAGACCAGTTAACATCTGGTACCCTTCTGCCTGACTTATAGACCAGTGATGTTAGTACTAACACCTGGTACCCTTCTGCCTGACTTTTGCGTTAGCAAAGCAGAGGTGCTGAGTTAGAGCCAGGTATGAGCCGAGTCAGGAGGATTTGGCATGACGTCCGTAACATGTGCGTGGCTGTGTGCTTGTGTGTAGACACTTCCACTCAGGTCTAAATTCCATTGTGCAGTTTCAGAACTGGCCTTGATTCCCCTGTTGCTACTCTTACGGATACTTCTCTAGTGTCTGTTAGATGAATCCCTGACCAGCACACCAACCTGTTCTTCTTCTTCCTGTCTCACCCTCCTTCTTTTCTCTCTCCCCTCTCTCTCTCCCCCATCCCTCTTTCTCTCCCCATCCATCCCTCTCTCTGGTCTTGCCATGCTGAGTTGCGTGACTAGCAGGAAAGGTGGAGGAAACAGTCTCTGACTCTCTCATTCTCTCTGACTCATGATCTCTGACTCTCTCTGACTCTCTCTGAATCTCTCTGACTCATGATCTCTGACTCTCTCTGACTCTCTGACTCTCTGAATCTCTCTGACTCATGATCTCTGACTCTCTCTGACTCTCTCTGAATCTCTCTGACTCTCTGCTCCCGACTCTCTCTGACTCTCTCTGAATCTCTCTGACTCTCTCTGACTCTCTCTGACTCTCTCTGACTCTCTCTGATTCTCTCTGACTCATGATCTCTGATTCTCTCTGACTCTCTCTCTGATTCTCTCTGACTCTCTCTGAATCTCTCTGACTCTCTCTGACTCGCTCTGATTCTCTCTGACTCTCTCTGACTCTCTCTGAATCTCTCTGACTCTCTCTGACTCGCTCTGAATCTCTCTGGTTCTCTCTGACTCGCTCTGATTCTCTCTGACTCTCTCTGACTCTCTCTGAATCTCTCTGACTCTCTCTGACTCGCTCTGAATCTCTCTGGTTCTCTCTGACTCGCTCTGATTCTCTCTGACTCTCTCTGACTCTCTCTGATTCTCTCTGACTCATGATCTCTGATTCTCTCTGACTCTCTCTCTGATTCTCTCTGACTCTCTCTGAATCTCTCTGACTCTCTCTGACTCGCTCTGATTCTCTCTGACTCTCTCTGAATCTCTCTGACTCTCTCTGAATCTCTCTGACTCTCTCTGACTCGCTCTGAATCTCTCTGGTTCTCTCTGACTCGCTCTGATTCTCTCTGACTCTCTCTGACTCTCTCTGAATCTCTCTGACTCTCTCTGACTCGCTCTGAATCTCTCTGGTTCTCTCTGACTCGCTCTGATTCTCTCTGACTCTCTCTGACTCTCTCTGATTCTCTCTGACTCATGATCTCTGATTCTCTCTGACTCTCTCTGAATCTCTCTGACTCTCTCTGAATCTCTCTGACTCTCTCTGAATCTCTCTGGTTCTCTCTGAATCTCTCTGAATCTCTCTGGTTCTCTCTGACTCATGATCTCTGACTAACTTTTTCGGGAGCTCTTTTTTTCTATCGGTCTGTCATTTCTTTCTCTTTTTTTTCTGTGGGTTCAAGGAGTTAGAAAGTGACAGGAGAAAGGAGCCAGCTGAGCCTGACGAGGGCTGGATCTCATTTACACTGACCCTGCTGGAGACCACTGCCCCACTACAGTCACTCAGGACTATGGAGGGAGGGAAGGAGGGGAGATAGAGGGAAGAGGAGAACGGGAGAGAGTGGGGGGTTAAAGAGAGAGAGAGAGAGAGAGAGAAGGATAAGATGGGGTAGAGCAAGAAGGGAGAGGGACATGCCCAGATAACACATAACGTTCTGAGAACCACTTGTTTCTTAGAGCTTGGTGAGAACGCCGTTGTCCTGTTGTTAATTTGCATACAACCTTGCCACATCTTTCTGTGAATGGTGCAGGACAGTTGCTAGGCTTGGGAACATTCTCAGCACATTTATGGAACTTGACAAAATAAATGTATATATTGGAATTTCATTAATTAAGTTCAAACATGGTTATATGCAAACATATACAGTTGAAGTCGGAAGTTTACATACACTTAGGATGGAGTCATTAAAACTTGTTTTTCAACCACTCCACAAATTTCTTGTTAACAAACTATTGTTTTGCCAAGTTGGTTAGGACATCTACTTTGTGCACGACACAAGTAATTTTTCCAACAAATGTTTACAGACAGCTTATTTCACTTATAATTCACTGTATCACAATTCCAGTGGGTCAGAAGTGTACATACACTAAGTTGACTTTGCCTTTAAACAGCTTGGAAAATTCCAGAAAATTATGTCATGGTTTTAGAAGCTTCTGATAGGCTAATTGACATAATTTGAGTCAATTGGAGGTGTACCTGTGGATGTATTTCAAGGCCTACCTTCAAACTCAGTGCCTCTTTGCTTGACATCATGGGAAAATCAAAACAAATCAGCCAAGACTACAAAAATTGTAGACCTCCACAGGTCTGGTTCATCCTTGGGAGCAATTTCCAAACGCCTGAAGGTACCATGTTCATCTGTAAAACAATAGTACGCAAGTATAAACACCATGGGACCACGCAGCCGTCATACCGCTCAGGAAGGAGACGCGTTCTGTCTCCTAGAGATGAACGTACTTTGGTGCGAAAAGTGCAAATCAATCCCAGAAATACAGCAAAGGACCTTGTGAAGATGCTGGAGGAAACAGGTACAAAAGTATCTATATCCACAGTAAAATGAGTCCTATATCGACATAACCTGAAAGGCCGCTCAGCAAGGAAGAAGCCACTGCTCCAAAACCACCATAAAAAAGCCAGACTATGGTTTGCAACTGCACATGGGGACAAAGATTGTACTTTTTGGAAAAATGTCCTCTGGTCTGATGAAACAAAAATGGCCATAATGGCCATGAAGACCATCGTTATGTTTGGAGGAAAAAGGGGGAGGCTTGCAAGCCAAAAAACACCATCCCAACCGTGAAGCATGGGGTGGCAACATCATGTTGTGGGGGTGCTTTGCTGCAGGAGGGACTGGTGCACTTTACAAAATAGATGGCATCATGAGGCGGGAAAATTACGTGGATATATTGAAGCAACATCTCAAGACATCAGTCAGGAAGTTAAAGCTTGGTCTCAAATGGGTCTTCCAAATAGACAATGACCCCAAGCATACTTCCAAAGTTGTGGCAAAATGGCATAAGGACAACAAAGTCAAGGTATTGGAGTGGCCAACACAAAGCCCTGACCTCAATCCTATAGAGAATGTGTGGGCAGAACTGAAAAAGCGTGTGCGAGCAAGGAGGCCTATAAACCTGACTCAGTTACACCAGCTCTGTCAGGAGGAATGGGACAAAATTCAGCCAACTTATTGTGGGAAGCTTGTGGAAGGCTACTAGAAACGTTTGACCCAAGTTAAACAATTTAAAGGCAATGCTACCAAATACTAATTGAGTGTATGTAAACTTCTGACCCACTGTGAATGTGATGAAAGAAATAAAAGCTGAAATAAATCATTTTCTCTACTATTATTCTGACATTTCACATTCTTAAAATAAAGTGGTGATCCTAACTGACCTAAGACGGGGAATTTTTACTCGGATTAAATGTCAGGAATTGTGAAAAACTGAGTTTAAAATTAAGTCATTTAGCAGAAAAAGTAAGTCATTTAGCAGACGCTCTTATCCAGAGCGACTTACAGTAGAGTGCATACATTTTTATTACATTTTTACATACTGGCCACCCGTGGGAATCGAACCCACAACCCTGGCGTTGCAAGCGCCATGCTCTACCAACTGAGCTACAGTGGGACTTAAATGTATTTGGCTAAGGTGTATGTAAACGTCCGACTTCAACTGTATATACATCCATCCCTACCTTGTTGACTTACCCAGTATCTAAGGCTTGACTTGACAATCTCTGAATGTCAATAAACTTTTTGATGTTTTGTAACAGATGTGTCTTTCCATTCATCAATTGGCCACTGCACAGTTTGGATTGATTGATTGATTTTATTTGTCAACCCCCCCCCCCAAAAAAAACAATTGTGATCGAGATTACGCAATAAAGTTGGGGACTTATTTTCATTGTAGTCCCAATTTTTTTTTACATAAATACATCTACAATTACATAGATATTTTGGACCACCCCTTATTTCGATCTGTCCCTTTAACATTAAACATCAAATTGTTCCAAAAATGTTAAGAAACTAAGTTTTTCAGGTGGGAATTACAGTACTTCAACATACCATTTCCAGGGCTGCCAACTTTTGAAGAAAGCTTGGATTGTGAATTTCGTGGCCCCAAGCACAACCCTTAGATCGGGGAACATTTGACGAATTTTGACTTGACTTAGGCCTCTGACCAAGGTGGAAAACTTTTAAATAAAAACCACAGGTCAAGTGTATTCAGGATTGCTTTGCTTTGAACATTATTAAACGAACACTCAAAATTGGACCACTTTGTTACTATTTGATTTTTTTTTTGGGGGGGGGGGGGGGAAGTGAAATCTATCATCATATATTGATATTTTATATTGTTTTTTAAACATGTTTTATTTTTATTTTTTTTAGGTGGTTTGACACTATTCAGACAGTAATGAAATGAGATAGGGAGACAGGCTAATGGGAGAAACTGTGGGAAGCTTGGAAGCAGGGATTTATCCCTGTTATCAGGTGGAAAGGTGCATGTCACACATGTCAGTGTGTATTACCACTAAACCAAGGCTCCTGAACAGGAAACACTACTATTAATGGTTGATGACGGTGGGTAACCAAATCATAGATTACAGTTTCCTTGTTCATAAATCCTGCTTGCTCTCCAGGACTCCTAATCTATGTTTCCTAAGTGATGGGGGGGTTTCAAAATGTTCTTGTTATAACAAATTATTTATCTAAAATCACCAAACCTTCAATAAAAATCTAATTAAGATCAATATTCAGGTGGTTTCTGCCTATTAATTGAAGATTCTTCTCATCATTTTACTCTACATAGACAAAATAGGATGCATTTAGCATGCGCACAAAACTAAAATGTCCAAAATGTATATTTGATTCCAGGAACATTTAAAATTCAATGCTTATTTATATGACTTATTTAAAACTGCTCGTAAATGTCTGTGATAATACATAGCCTCATATAATTAATGTTCAAAAGACACAAGCAGGCATATGAGATTTGTAACATGTGATTACACTGGCAGAACTGAGAGGAAGTGGATTAATAAAATAAGTGTGAGGAATAGCAGTAGGGTTGTTGCTGCCAAACGCAGTAACTACCCTATACTTCAGCGTAACGTTTCCTACAGGTTTCCTACATGGTTTCTATTTAAAGTCATGTTGTCAAATGTGACCCACCGTCTCTTTTCAGTCTTATGTTACAACATTTTAAATTGTGTTTAAAAAAAAAGAAGTTTTTTACATTGGATAAAAGTACAGACTCAGAGCTTCTAAATTACATCAATCACTACAGTTGGAGGAAACATGGGGAAAGTAATGCAGCTTTAACAGTTGATAAATGTAGAATCCCATTTAGGAGAAAAAGGCATTCAAAAATGTTGCTTTGATTTTTCCCACTTGCTCTGCATTAACCCTGAAGAAACGTATTTAGAAAACGAATACCTTCCCCGAATTGCCGAAATGGATTCTCTGAACGTTATCTCACCAGGTTACCGCATAAGGCAAACCATTTACAGTATTACATGGTTTATTGTTGTGTAATAAAGATAACAGCTACAGTGTTGTTCTTTGTTTACGCCCGTTTAACATCGTTCACACCATGTAAAGCCTTAGACCCACCCGTCTCTTAAAGGAATTTATCTTGGAAACACATGTGACTGTAGCTGTGTACTAAAGAAGTGAGGCAGTGCTTAAATAACTAAGAAACGATTTCAACAATAAAATACTTTTTTTATTTAATTTCAAGTTAATATTAACTTCTAATGGTAATGCCTACAATTAAGAAAAACCTTAAAAGACACAGACACATAAAAGGGAGAAGAAAAAAAACTCTCTAGATCTATTTCATAACATCCTTGGAGTAAGTTTGGTTCAGGCCATGTTAAGATATGAACAAAAGAATCTAAATGTAAGAGCATATTTCTGTTCTGTCCTTTTCGCGTTTTTTTTTCAAAAAGTCCTGGTTTTCTCAAACATGTTTATGTTTGCCGGGTTGTGTCCAGTCCGGGGGCACAACAGCTGAAACTTGGTTCCAATCTGAGTGAATTGGTCACAACAACACCAGGCTCCAGAACATTACAGCTGTAAAGGAGGAAAGCATACTAAAATAGACAAGACATTAAAATACCTGAAGTGTTGCTTGTTCACTCTCGATCATCTCCTTGTACTTGTGGCAGAGAGCAAGTTTATGCTGAAAGACAAATAACCAGAAAAATAGGTTAAAACATGAATTAATGAATGTCCTGTAGCTTGTTATTGCCTGACTGCTACAGCTGTACTAAAATGCCCTGCACACACTTACCCTGCTTCCAGCCCCAAATGGCAATACAGATACAAGATAACTAGCTAGATTTAGCATGCTAGGTCCATCCTGTTGGCACAGTGGAATTAATTGCATGGATAGAGAACAGAAGAGGATAGGTGTGAATCTCACTGATGCTGTGTCACAATAACAAAATACATGTTTTTGCATGAAATGTGTTTGTATGATTATTGCCTAAGGAAATGAATTCCCATGTGTCCTATCTGTGCTTAGAGTTCATAAACGTTAACCCAAAAATAAACTAGCAGTGTTATTAAAAGTCTTATTGAAACATTCAGTGATGGTTATTCAAAACACACACAAAAAAACTATATTTTCCATTCTCAGAGTATTAATAAAACCTCCCAGGAAACCTTTCAAAGAACCAGAGTAAAACGTTCTCAGAACCTTCCTGCAACCTACAAATAAACGTTCTCAGAACCTTCCTAGAACCTAAAAATAAACGTTCTCAGAACCTTCCTGCAACCTACAAATAAACGTTCTCAGAACTTTTCTGCAACCTAAAAATAAACGTTCTCAGAACCTTTCTGCAACCTAAAAATAAACGTTCTCAGAACTTTTCTGCAACCTAAAAATAAACGTTCTCAGAACTTTTCTGCAACCTAAAAATAAACGTTCTCAGAACCTCCTTGCAACCTAAAAATAAATGTTCTCTGAAGAGACAAAAAGTTCACTTCTGTTCTCAAAACGTTTAAAAATCGTTCAGTTTTACTGCTCAGGAAACATATGGCTTCGTTACCACAACCAATGTTAAACCAATATCATACATTCCCACAACTTCTAAGGAACCAATTGTGCTAGCTGGGTGGGGATAAAGTGATACAGGCAGACAGATGTGATTAGGAGAGAGAACGAAGAAGACACTGAAAACAAAAAGAAGAAAGTCTTTGATATTGAAAGGTTATTGTCCTAACAAACCCTTCATGTTATTGTCCTAACCAAACCCTTCATATTATTGTCCTAACCAAACCCTTCATGTTATTGTCCTAACCAAACCCTTCATGTTATTGTCCTAACCAAACCCTTCATATTATTGTCCTAACCAAACCCTTCATGTTATTGTCCTAACAAACCCTTCATGTTATTGTCCTAACAAACCCTTCATATTATTGTCCTAACCAAACCCTTCATGTTATTGTCCTAACCAAACCCTTCATGTTATTGTCCTAACAAACCCTTCATATTATTGTCCTAACCAAACCCTTCATGTTATTGTCCTAACCAAACCCTTCATGTTATTGTCCTAACCAAACCCTTCATATTATTGTCCTAACCAAACCCTTCATGTTATTGTCCTAACCAAACCCTTCATGTTATTGTCCTAACCAAACCCGTCATGTTATTGTCCTAACCAAACCCTTCATGTTATTGTCCTAACAAACCCTTCATGTTATTGTCCTAACCAAACCCTTCATGTTATTGTCCTAACCAAACCCTTCATGTTATTGTCCTAACCAAACCCTTCATGTTATTGTCCTAACCAAACCCTTCATGTTATTGTCCTAACAAACCCTTCATGTTATTGTCCTAACCAAACCCTTCATGTTATTGTCCTAACAAACCCTTCATGTTATTGTCCTAACAAACCCTTCATGTTATTGTCCTAACAAACCCTTCATGTTATTGTCCTAACAAACCCTTCATGTTATTGTCCTAACAAACCCTTCATGTTATTGTCCTAACCAAACCCTTCATGTTATTGTCCTAACAAACCCTTCATGTTATTGTCCTAACAAACCCTTCATGTTATTGTCCTAACAAACCCTTCATGTTATTGTCCTAACAAACCCTTCATATTATTGTCCTAACCAAACCCTTCATGTTATTGTCCTAACAAACCCTTCATGTTATTGTCCTAACCAAACCCTTCATGTTATTGTCCTAACAAACCCTTCATGTTATTGTCCTAACCAAACCCTTCATATTATTGTCCTAACCAAACCCTTCATGTTATTGTCCTAACAAACCCTTCATGTTATTGTCCTAACCAAACCCTTCATGTTATTGTCCTAACAAACCCTTCATGTTATTGTCCTAACAAACCCTTCATGTTATTGTCCTAACCAAACCCTTCATATTATTGTCCTAACCAAACCCTTCATGTTATTGTCCTAACCAAACCCTTCATGTTATTGTCCTAACCAAACCCTTCATGTTATTGTCCTAACCAAACCCTTCATGTTATTGTCCTAACCAAACCCTTCATGTTATTGTCCTAACAAACCCTTCATGTTATTGTCCTAACAAACCCTTCATGTTATTGTCCTAACCAAACCCTTCATGTTATTGTCCTAACCAAACCCTTCATATTATTGTCCTAACCAAACCCTTCATGTTATTGTCCTAACCAAACCCTTCATGTTATTGTCCTAACCAAACCCTTCATGTTATTGTCCTAACAAACCCTTCATATTATTGTCCTAACCAAACCCTTCATATTATTGTCCTAACCAAACCCTTCATGTTATTGTCCTAACAAACCCTTCATGTTATTGTCCTAACAAACCCTTCATATTATTGTCCTAACCAAACCCTTCATGTTATTGTCCTAACAAACCCTTCATATTATTGTCCTAACCAAACCCTTCATATTATTGTCCTAACCAAACCCTTCATGTTATTGTCCTAACCAAACCCTTCATGTTATTGTCCTAACAAACCCTTCATATTATTGTCCTAACCAAACCCTTCATGTTATTGTCCTAACCAAACCCTTCATATTATTGTCCTAACCAAACCCTTCATATTATTGTCCTAACCAAACCCTTCATGTTATTGTCCTAACCAAACCCTTCATGTTATTGTCCTAACCAAACCCTTCATATTATTGTCCTAACCAAACCCTTCATGTTATTGTCCTAACCAAACCCTTCATATTATTGTCCTAACAAACCCTTCATATTATTGTCCTAACCAAACCCTTCATGTTATTGTCCTAACCAAACCCTTCATGTTATTGTCCTATCAAACCCTTCATATTATTGTCCTAACAAACTTTTCATATTATTGTCCTAACCAAACCCTTCATGTTATTGTCCTAACTAAACTTTTCATATTATTGTCCTAACCAAACCCGTCATGTTATTGTCCTAACTAAACTTTTCATATTATTGTCCTAACCAAACCCCACCTGCTTCTCATTACTAGACAGCTGCGTGTGGAGCTGATCTCATCACTCCCTATGTGGCAATTCCTTCTCCTCTCCTTTCCTTCTCTCCTTCTCTCCTCCTCTCTTCTTCTTTTTTTGAGTTATTTCTTTTCCTCTCTTCTCATCTCCTTATCACATCCTCTCTTCTT
>NC_138301.1:119448012-119475512 GCF_965601325.2 Salmo salar | reverse complement strand
GTCTGTGGCAGTCGTTAGAGAGTCTGTGGTCATTCTCTCCGAGGTCATTATGTCTACATGTTCTGATGAGGTTCACGTTGACTTAATCTGCCTTCAACAGGATCGGATATTGTGTTTCTTGGGCTAAAAACCATTTCCCATCCTTCATATCTTCATGTAAACAAAGACTTAGGCCACACACGTGTTCACAGGAACGGAAACACAGAGAAGAAGTTATACTTTTATGGGAAGTAGGGAGGAGATATGATACTATGATGAGGCTAATGCCTAATCATTCCTGTCCAGAGCTGAGACCACTCTCCCCTCATCTCACCCCTCCCTCATCTCACCCCTCCCTCGTCTCACCCCTCGTCTCACCCCTCGTCTCACCCCTCGTCTCACCCCTCGTCTCACCCCTCGTCTCAACCCTCGTCTCTCCCCTCGTCTCACCCCTCGTCTCTCCCCACGTCTCACCCCTCGTCTCACCCCACGTCTCACCCCTCGTCTTACCCCTCGTCTCACCCCACGTCTCACCCATCGTCTCACCCCTCGTCTCACCCCACGTCTCACCCATCGTCTCACCCCTCGTCTCACCCCACGTCTCACCCATCTGGAAACATATGTTCACATTATAGAAATACATAATAAAATAAGTGAAAAATTACACTCACAAACGTTCCAAAAGAATAAAGACATTTCACATGTCATATGATGTGGAAAATAAATAAATATGGGTTGTATTTACAATGGTGTTTGTTCTTCACTGGTTGCCCTTTTCTTGTGGTAACACGATATGGGAGTTTATCAAAACTGGGTTTGTTTTCAAATTCTTTGTGGATGTGTGTAATCTGAAGGAATTATGTGTCTCTAATATTGTCATACATTTAGCAGGAGGTTAGGAAGTGCAGCACAGTTTCCACCTCATTTTGTGGGCAGTGTGCACATATCCTGTCTTCTCTTGAGAGCCAGGTCTGCCTACGGCGGCCTTTCTCAATAGCAAGGCTATGCTCACTGAGTCTATACATAGTCAAAGCTTTCCTTAAGTTTGGGTCAGTCACAGTGGTCAGGTATTCTGCCACTGTGTACTCTCGGTTTAGGGTCAAATAGCATTCTAGTTTGCTCTGTTTTTTTGTTAATGCTTTCCAACGTGTCAAGTAATTATCTTTTGGTTTTCTCATGATTTGGTTGGGTCTAATTGTGTTGCTGTCCTGGGGCTCTGTGGGGTCTGTTTGTGTTTGTGAACAGAGACCCAGGACCAGCTTGCTTAGGTGACTCTTCTCCAGGTTCATCTCTCTGTAGGTGATGGCTTTGTTATAGAAGGTTTGGGTATCGCTTCCTTTTAGGTGGTTGTAGAATTTAACGGCTCTTTTCTGGATTTTGATAATTAGCGCCTATCGGCCTAATTCTGCTCTGCATGCATTATTTGGTGTTTTACGTTGTACACGGAGGACATTTTTGCAGAATTCTGCATGCGGAGTCTCAATTTAGTGTCTGTCACATTTTGTGAATTCTTGGTTGGTGAGCGGACCCCAGACTTCACAACCATAAAGAGCAATGGGTTCTATGGCTGATTCAAGTATTTTTTGCCAGATCCTAATTGGTATGTCAAATTTTATGTTCCTTTTGATGGCATAGAAGGCCCTCCTTGCATTGTCTCTCAGATCATTCACAGCTTTGTGGAAGTTACCTGTGGCACTGATTGCTGTTGACGCATATCCCACGGTAGTTATTGTGGTCAAATTTGACTCCACTTTTGTGGATCGGGGTGATCAGTCCTTGGTTCCAAATATTGGGGAAGATGCCAGAGCTAAGGATGATGTTAAAGAGTTTTAGTATAGATAATTGGAATTTGTGGTCTGTATATTTGACCATTTCATTTAGGATACCATCAACACCACAGGCCTTTTTGGGTTGGAGGGTTTGTATTTGGTCCTGTAGTTCATTCAAGGTAATTGGAGAATCCAGTGGGTTCTGGTCGTCTCTAATAGTTGATTCTAAGATTTGTATTTGATCATGTATATGTTTTAGCTGTTTGTTCTTTGTTATAGAACCAAAAAGACTGGAGAAGTGGTTTATCCGTACATCTCCATTTTGGATAGATAACTCTTCATGTTGTTGTTTACATTTTAGTCATTTAGCAGACACTCTAATCCAGAGCGACTTACAGTAGTGAATGCATACATTTCATATATTTTTTTCTCCGTACTGGTCCCCCGTGGGAATCGAACTCACAACCCTGGCATTTCAAACACCATGCTCTACCAACTGAGCCACATGGAACACTTGCTTGTTCAGTCTTTTCCAATTTTCCCAATTTTCCCAGAAGTGGTTAGATTCTATCGATTCTTCAGTTACTTTGAGCTGATTTCTGACGTGCCGTTCCTTCTTATTCCGTAGTGTATGTCTGTATTGTTTTAGTGATTCACCATAGTGAAGGTGTAGACTCAGGTTTTCTGGCTTCTCTATGTTTATGGTTGGACGGGTTTCTGAATTTCTTTCTTGTGTTTTTTCTTCATCAAACCATTTGTCATTGCGTAAACATTTTTTGCTTGAAAAAAGCTGAAAGGTCAAATATACTGTTTAGGTTTTCTACTTCCAAGTTTACACCTTCACTATTACAGTGGAACGTTTTGTACAGGAAGTTGTCTAGAAGGGATTGAATTTGTTGTTGCCTAATTGTTTATTGGTAGGTTTCTACACTACTTTCCTTCCATCTAAAGCATTTCTTAATGTTACTCAGTTCCTTTGGCTTTGATGCCTCATGACTGAGTATTGCTCTGTTCAAGTAGACTGTGATTTTGCTGTGGTCTGATAGGAGTTTCAGTGGACTGACTGTGAACGCTCTGAGAGACTCTGGGTTGAGGTCAGTGATAAAGTAGTCTACAGTACTACTGCCAAGAGATGAGCTATAGGTGTACTTACCATAGGAGTCCCCTCGAAGTCTACCATTGACTATGTACAGACCCAGCGTGTAACAGAGCTATAGGTGTACCTACTGTAGGAGTCCCCTCTAAGCCTACCATTGACTATGTACAGACCCAGCGTGTAACAGAGCTATAGGTGTACCTACTGTAGGAGTCCCCTCGAAGTCTACCATTAACTATGTACATACCCAGCGTGTAACAGAGCTATAGGTGTACCTACCATAGGAGTCCCCTCAAAGCCTACCATTGACTATGTTCAGACCCAGCATGTAACAGAGCTATAGGTGTACCTACCATAGGAGTCCCCTCGAAGCCTACCATTGACTATGTACATACCCAGCGTGTAACAGAGCTATAGGTGTACCTACCATAGGAGTCCCCTCAAAGCCTACCATTGACTATGTTCAGACCCAGCGTGTAACAGAGCTATAGGTGTACCTACTGTAGGAGTCCCCTCGAAGCCTACCATTGACTATGTACAGACCCAGCGTGTAACAGAGCTATAGGTGTACCTACTGTAGGAGTCCCCTCGAAGCCTACCATTGACTATGTACATACCCAGCGTGTAACAGAGCTATAGGTGTACCTACTGTAGGAGTCCCCTCGAAGCCTACCATTGACTATGTACATACCCAGTGTGTAACAGAGCTATAGGTGTACCTACCATAGGAGTCCCCTCGAAGCCTACCATTGACTATGTACATACCCAGCGTGTGACAGAGCTATAGGTGTACCTACCGTAGGAGTCCCCTCGAAGCCTACCATTGACTATGTTCAGACCCAGCGTGTAACAGAGCTATAGGTGTACCTACTGTAGGAGTCCCCTCGAAGCCTACCATTGACTATGTTCAGACCCAGCGTGTAACAGAACTATAGGTGTACCTACTGTAGGAGTCCCCTCGAAGCCTACCATTGACTATGTTCAGACCCAGCGTGCCACAGAGCTATAGGTGTACCTACTGTAGGAGTCCCCTCGAAGCCTACCATTAACTATGTACATACCCAGCGTGTAACAGAGCTATAGGTGTACCTACCGTAGGAGTCCCCTCGAAGCCTACCATTGACTATGTTCAGACCCAGCGTGCCACAGAGCTATAGGTGTACCTACTGTAGGAGTCCCCTCGAAGCCTAACATTGACTATGTACAGACCCAGCGTGTAACAGAGCTATAGGTGTACCTACTGTAGGAGTCCCCTCGAAGCCTACCATTGACTATGTACATACCCAGCGTGCCACAGAGCTATAGGTGTACCTACTGTAGGAGTCCCCTCGAAGCCTAACATTGACTATGTACAGACCCAGCGTGTAACCGAGCTATAGGTGTACCTACTGTAGGAGTCCCCTCGAAGCCTACCATTGACTATGTACAGACCCAGCGTGCCACAGAGCTATAGGTGTACCTACCGTAGGAGTCCCCTCGAAGCCTACCATTGACTATGTACAGACCCAGCGTGTAACAGAGCTATAGGTGTACCTACTGTAGGAGTCCCCTCTAAGCCTAACATTGACTATGTTCAGACCCAGCGTGCCACAGAGCTATAGGTGTACCTACTGTAGGAGTCCCCTCGAAGCCTAACATTGACTATGTACATACCCAGTGTGTAACAGAGCTATAGGTGTACCTACCGTAGGAGTCCCCTCGAAGCCTACCATTGACTATGTACATACCCAGCGTGTAACAGAGCTATAGGTGTACCTACTGTAGGAGTCCCCTCGAAGCCTACCATTGACTATGTACATACCCAGCGTGTAACAGAGCTATAGGTGTACCTACTGTAGGAGTCCCCTCGAAGCCTACCATTGACTATGTACATACCCAGCGTGTAACAGAGCTATAGGTGTACCTACTGTAGGAGTCCCCTCGAAGCCTACCATTGACTATGTACATACCCAGCGTGTAACAGAGCTATAGGTGTACCTACTGTAGGAGTCCCCTCGAAGCCTACCATTGACTATGTACAGACCCAGCGTGTAACAGAGCTATAGGTGTACCTACTGTAGGAGTCCCCTCGAAGCCTACCATTGACTATGTACAGACCCAGCGTGTAACAGAGCTATAGGTGTACCTACTGTAGGAGTCCCCTCGAAGCCTACCATTGACTATGTTCAGACCCAGCGTGTAACAGAGCTATAGGTGTACCTACTGTAGGAGTCCCCTCGAAGCCTACCATTGACTATGTACATACCCAGTGTGCCACAGAGCTATAGGTGTACCTACTGTAGGAGTCCCCTCGAAGCCTACCATTGACTATGTACATACCCAGCGTGCCACAGAGCTATAGGTGTACCTACTGTAGGAGTCCCCTCGAAGCCTAACATTCACTATGTACAGACCCAGCGTGTAACAGAGCTATAGGTGTACCTACCGTAGGAGTCCCCTCGAAGCCTACCATTGACTATGTTCAGACCCAGCGTGCCACAGAGCTATAGGTGTACCTACTGTAGGAGTCCCCTCGAAGCCTAACATTGACTATGTTCAGACCCAGTGTACCTACTGTAGGAGTCCCCTCGAAGCCTAACATTGACTATGTTCAGACCCAGCGTGTAACAGAGCTGAAGGAGTTTTTGTTGGTTGTTTTGTCATAGGAATAGGAATAGCACACATGAGGACATTTTTCTCTGCTGAGATAATTTCCTTATTAATTTCTAGCCAGATGTAAAATGTTCCTGTTTTGACTTTAATAGAGTGGGTAAGGTCTGCTCTATACCAAATTAGCATGAGTCTCTTCCTTGTTTCACACCTGGTAGTTTGGTGGATGGGACTACCAGCTCTCTGTAACCTAGAGGGCAACCAGTGGGTCCGTCTCCTCTATACCATGTTTCTTGTAGGATGACAATGTCTGTATTTCTGATTTCATTGATGAAGTCTGGGTTCCTGCTCTTTAGGCTAAAATGCAGATAACCTCAGCCCTTGTATATTCCAGGATGAGATAGTAAATGCTTTGTGTTCCATAGTGTCTACTGTTGTTTTCATGTGGTTTTGCAGGATGGGGCTTGGGGAGGTGTATTAGTGGGGGTTGGGCCTGTTGCAGGATGGGGCTTAGTGGGGGTTGGTGGGGGTATTAGTGGGGGTTGGTCCTGTTGCAGGATGGGGCTTACATTTACATTTACGTCATTTAGCAGACGCTCTTATCCAGAGCGACTTACAAATTGGTGCATTCACCTTATGATATCCAGTGGAACAACCACTTTACAATAGTACATCTATATCTTTTTTTGGGGGGGAGGGTAGGGGGGGGTTTGAAGGATTACTTTATCCTATCCCAGGTATTCCTTAAAGAGGTGGGGTTTCAGGTGTCTCCGGAAGGTGGTGATTGACTCCGCTGTCCTGGCGTCGTGAGGGAGCTTGTTCCACCATTGGGGTGCCAGAGCAGCGAACAGTTTTGACTGGGCTGAGCGGGAACTGTGCTTCCGCAGAAATAGGGAGGCGAGCAGGCCAGAGGTGGATGAACACAGTGCCCTTCTTTGGGTGTAGGGACTGATCAGAGCCTGAAGGTACGGAGGTGCCGTTCCCCTCCGTAGGCAAGCACCATGGTCTTGTAGCAGATGCGAGCTTCAACTGGAAGCCAGTGGAGTGTGCGGAGGAGCGGGGTGACGTGAGAGAACTTGGGAAGGTTGAACACCAGACGGGCTGCGGCGTTCTGGATGAGTTGTAGGGGTTTAATGGCACAGGCAGGGAGCCCCGCCAGCAGCGAGTTGCAGTAATTCAGACGGGAGATGACAAGTGCCTGGATTAGGACCTGCGCCGCTTCCTGTGTAAGGCAGGGTCGTACTCTGCGAATGTTGTAGAGCATGAACCTACAGGATCGGGTCACCGCCTTGATGTTAGTGGAGAACGACAGGGTGTTGTCCAGGGTCACGCCAAGGCTCTTAGCACTCTGGGAGGGGGACACAATGGAGTTGTCAACCGTGATGGCAAGATCATGGAATGGGCAGTCCTTCCCCGGGAGGAAGAGCAGCTCCGTCTTGCCGAGGTTCAGCTTGAGGTGGTGATCCGTCATCCACACTGATATGTCTGCCAGACATGCAGAGATGCGATTCGCCACCTGGTTATCAGAAGGGGGAAAGGAGAAGATTAATTGTGTGTCGTCTGGTAGCAATGATAGGAGAGACCATGTGAGGATATGACAGAGCCAAGTGACTTGGTGTATAGCGAGAATAGGAGATGGCCTAGAACTGAGCCCTGGGGGATACCAGTAGTGAGAGCACGTGGTGCGAAGACGGATTCTCGCCACGCCACCTGGTAGGAGCGACCTGTCAGGTAGGACGCAATCCAAGAGTGAGCCGCGCCGGAGATGCCCAACTCGGAGAGGGTGGAGAGGAGGATCTGATGGTTCACAATATCAAAGGCCGCAGATGGGTCTAGAAGGATGAGAGCAGAGGAGAGAGAGTTAGCTTTAGCAGTGCAGAGAGCCTCCGTGACACAGAGAAGAGCAGTCTCAGTTGAATGACCAGTCTTGAAACATGACTGATTTGGATCAAGAAGGTAATTCTGAGAGAGATAGCAAGAGAGCTGGCCAAGGACGGCACGCTCAAGAGTTTTGGAGAGAAAAGAAAGAAGGGATACTGGTCTGTAGTTGTTGACATCAGAGGGATCGAGTGTAGGTTTTTTGAGAAGGGTGCAACTCTCTCTCTCTTGAAGACGGAAGGGACGTAGCCAGCGGTCAAGGATGAGTTGATGAGCGAGGTGAGGTAGGGGAGAAGGTCTCCGGAAATGGTCTGGAGATGAGAGGAGGGGATAGGGTCAAGCGGGCAGGTTGTTGGGCGGCCGGCCGTCACAAGTCGCAAGATTTCATCTGGAGAGAGAGGGGAGAAAGAGGTCAAAGCATAGGGTAGGGCAATGTGAGCAGGACCAGCGGTGTCGTTTGACTTAACAAACGAGGATCGAATGTCGTCAAAATGGTTGACAAAATGGTTGACAAAATGGTTGACAAAGTCATCCGCAGAGAGGGGGGGAGGAGGATTCAGGAGGGAGGAGTAGGTGGCAAAGAGCTTCCTAGGGTTAGAGGCAGATGCTTGGAATTTAGAGTGGTAGAAAGTGGCTTTAGCAGCAGAAACAGAGGAAGAAAATGTAGCGAGGAGGGAGTGAAAAGATGCCAGGTCCGCAGGGAGGCTAGTTTTCCTCCATTTCCGCTCGGCTGCCCGGAGCCCTGTTCTGTGAGCTCGCAATGAGTTGTCAAGCCACGGAGCAGGAGGGGAGGACCGAGCCGGCCGGGAGGATAGGGGACATAGAGAGTCAAAGGATGCAGAAAGGGAGGAGAGGAGGGTTGAGGAAGCAGAATCAGGAGATTGGTTGGAGAAGGATTGAGCAGAGGGAAGAGATGATAGGATGGAAGAGGAGAGAGTAGCAGGAGAGAGAGAGCGAAGGTTGCGACGGCACACTACCATCTGAGTAGGGGCAGAGCGAGTAGTGTTGGAGGAGAGCGAGAGGGAAAAGGATACAAGGTAGTGGTCGGAGACTTGGAGGGGAGTTGCAGTGAGATTAGTAGAAGAACAGCATCTAGTAAAGATGAGGTCTACCTTATTGCCTGCCTTGTGAGTAGGGAGGGACGGTGAGAGGGTGAGGTCAAAAGAGGAGAGGAGTGGAAAGAAGGAGAAAGAGAGAGGCTTGGGGGGGTGTATTAGTGGGGGTTGGGCCTGTTGCAGGACGGGGCTTGGGGGGGGGGTGTAATACTGGGGGTTGGGCCTGTTGCTTTGCTCACGGCCAGGGCATATGTCCTGCTGTCATGTTGAGGTCCTTACTGCAGGGCGCGGGGGGCATGGGGGGACAAAAGAGGTATCAGACTGATCTGGCGGGGCCTATATAGGGTGTGTTTTTTGGGGTGGAGGGGTCGACTCATTGGGATGGGAATGTGGCTGGTGGTGGTGGCGCTGTGGTCTGGGTGTAGGTCCTCTGGGTGTTTTATTGTGTGTTCTCTCTCCTCATTAAGTTCTCTCAACTCAATGGATCCAGCTCTCTCAGACAACCATCCATCTCCACCAATAGCCCTCTGGGTAATGTAGGGGGGTGGTGTTCTGGTCTCCCTCTGGGTAATGTAGGGGGGTGGTGTTCTGGTCTCCCTCCGGGTAATGTGGGGGGGTGTTGTTTTAGTCTCCCTCTGGGTAATGTAGGGCGGTGTTGTTGTTCTGGTCTCCCTCTGGGTAATGTAGGGGGTGTCGTTTTAGTCTCCCTCTGGGTAATGTGGGGGGGGGTGTTGTTTTAGTCTCCCTCTGGGTAATGTAGGGGGGGTGTTGTTTTAGTCTCCCTCTGGGTAATGTAGGGGGGTGTTGTTTTAGTCTCCCTCTGGGTAATGTAGGGGGGGGTGTTGTTTTAGTCTCCCTCTGGGTAATGTAGGGGGGGGTGTTGTTTTAGTCTTCCTCTGAGTAATGTAGGGGGGGGTGTTGTTTTAGTCTCCCTCTGGGTAATGTGGGGGGGGGGTGTTGTTTTAGTCTCCCTCTGGGTAATGTAGGGGGGGTGTTGTTTTAGTCTCCCTCTGGGTAATGTAGGGGGGGGTGTTGTTTTAGTCTCCCTCTGGGTAATGTAGGGGGGGTGTTGTTTTAGTCTCCCTCTGGGTAATGTAGGGGGGGGTGTTGTTTTAGTCTCCCTCTGGGTAATGTAGGGGGGGTGTTGTTTTAGTCTCCCTCTGGGTAATGTAGGGGGGGGTGTTGTTTTAGTCTCCCTCTGGGTAATGTGGGGGGGGGGTGTTGTTTTAGTCTCCCTCTGGGTAATGTAGGGGGGGTGTTGTTTTAGTCTCCCTCTGGGTAATGTAGGGGGGTGTTGTTTTAGTCTCCCTCTGGGTAATGTAGGGGGGTGTTGTTTTAGTCTCCCTCTGGGTAATGTAGGGGGGTGTTGTTGTTCTGGTCTCCCTCTGGGTAATGTGGGGGGGGGGTGTTGTTTTAGTCTCCCTCTGGGTAATGTAGGGGGGGGTGTTGTTTTAGTCTCCCTCTGGGTAATGTAGGGGGGGTGTCGTTTTAGTCTCCCTCTGGGTAATGTAGGGGGGTGTTGTTTTAGTCTCCCTCTGGGTAATGTGGGGGGGTGTTGTTTTAGTCTCCCTCTGGGTAATGTGGGGGGGGGTGTTGTTTTAGTCTCCCTCTGGGTAATGTAGGGGGGGTGTTGTTTTAGTCTCCCTCTGGGTAATGTAGGGGGGTGTTGTTGTTCTGGTCTCCCTCTGGGTAATGTAGGGGGTGTCGTTTTAGTCTCCCTCTGGGTAATGTGGGGGGGGGTGTTGTTTTAGTCTCCCTCTGGGTAATGTAGGGGGGGGTGTTGTTTTAGTCTTCCTCTGGGTAATGTAGGGGGTGTCGTTTTAGTCTCCCTCCGGGTAATGTAGGGGGGGTGTTGTTTTAGTCTCCCTCTGGGTAATGTAGGGGGGTGTTGTTGTTCTGGTCTCCCTCTGGGTAATGTAGGGGGTGTCGTTTTAGTCTCCCTCTGGGTAATGTGGGGGGGGGTGTTGTTTTAGTCTCCCTCTGGGTAATGTAGGGGGGGGTGTTGTTTTAGTCTCCCTCTGGGTAATGTAGGGGGGGTGTTGTTTTAGTCTCCATCTGGGTAATGCCAGGTTTTCCTGTTTCTACCCTTCTCAATGGCAAGGCTGTGCTCACTGAGCCTGTACTTTGTCAAGGTTTTTCTAAGGTTTTGATCAGTAACCATGGTCAAATAGTTAGCCATAGTGTACTGTCGATTTAGGGCCAGATAGCACTGCATTTTGCTTTGTGTTTGTGTTTCCCAATAAGCAATGTAGTTTTGTTTTGACTGTGTTGTAATTTGGTTTATTCTGATTGATTGGATGTTCTGGTCCTGAGGCTTCAGTGTGTTAGTAGAACAGGTTTGTGAACTCAGCCCCAGGACCAGCTGGATGAGGGGACTCTTTTCTTTGCTCAGCTCTTGGCATTGCAGGGCTTGGTAATAATATGAGAGGGGGTCACTGTATTTTAGATGTTTTCTCTCTCTCTGACTTGATTCTCTCTCTCATTTTCTCTTTCTTTCTGACTTGATTCTCTCTCTCATTCTCTCTCTCTCTCCGACTTGATTCTCTCTCTCATTCCCTCATTCTCTCTCTCTCTCTCTCTCTCTGACTTGATTCTCTCTCTCATTCTCTCTCTCTCTCCGACTTGATTCTCTCTCTCATTCCCTCATTCTCTCTCTCTCTCTCTCTCTCTGACTTGATTCTCTCTCTCTTTATCTCTTTCTACCCCCCCGCTCTCCTCCTTCCAGTTGTTCCCGCTGTCTGAGCCAACCAGAGGTCTGTTAGAGATAGAGAACTAAAGTCAACAGCCTTGTCTTTGGACCAGTGAGGTTAAAACTATACAACAGCCACAGAGGAACAGCAGCACCACAACACACACACGGACAATCACACACACACACACACACACACACACACACACACACACACACACACACACACACACACACACACACACACACACACACACACACTCCTCTCTGACTGACCATAACAACACTACACCATGCCATTAAAACAACACTGCACTCTACGCTATGGCTTAATAGGGGGAAAACTTGTGTTGTGCCATGAAACTAATTGATGCTGATTTATGATTCATGATTGATCGTTTGATAGAACGGAATCTGGAGGAGTCTGGGAGTTAGGACCGCTGCTTTCCAGTCAGCTGGAAAAACGTAGAAAAGCACACGACACCGCAGTGAATACATCAACGTCAACAAAACGAAGGAGCTGATCGTGGACTTCAGGAGAATGTATTAAAAATCAAATATATAGCCCAACTTTTGTATCACAACTAAAGTTGAATAAATAATTCATACAAGAGGACCAGTCATTTTGTTAACCGCTCAGCACAGATTAGCCTCATGTTCGCACTTCCTTTGAAATCTTTTGGAGACAATATCCTTTCTATTTTATTGTTCAATTGTATTCTTCATACTATAAAATAATATACTCCTTTTATTTTTTTTATTTTTTTAAATGCCACGGAATTCTAAGCCAATCTTGTCTGTTAAATGAACCAGCGTAGCCCTCAGCCGTATCAGGGCCTAACATAAGGACGACTTATTCTGTTCTTCTGAAATAGACTACATTTTTTTTCTTCATATCATGTTTCATTAAATCTGTGTAAAATAAATAATGGATTTATTGTGAAGCTGTAGGTTATATTAAATTAATTTATTAGGCTTTTGAAATATGTAGATGTTCCCAAAGGTTTGCGTCAGTGGTTTGTACGGTGGTGTGTATCTGTATTCCCAGTCTGTAATCCATTGTTTAGAGCTTCATGAATTCATTTAAATTGACTAATTTCCTTATATAAACTGTAATTCAGTAAAAAGTCCTTGAAATCGTTACATGTTGAGATTATATTTTTGTTGTTCAATATAGAATGTTCATAAAACCAATCAAGTTGTGCTACTCAAAATATTATTTAAAGATATAACTTCTATTTTTAATCTGTTTCTCTGGTTGCTCTTATTGCTCCTGTATATGGATCAAATCAAATGTTATTTGTCACATACACGTGTTTAGCAAATGTTACTGCAGGGCGTAGGAAAGAAAATGCTTGTGTATCTAACTCCAACAGTGCAGTAATATCTAACAAGTGATATCTAACAATACACACAATCTAAAGTAAAAGGAATGGAATTAAGAATATATAAATATTTGGACGAGCAATGTCAGAGCAGCATAGACTAAGATACAGTAGTATAGAATACAGTATATACATATGAGATGAGTAATGCAAAATATGTAAACATTGGGTTACAGTGTAAGTTACTAACTTTACACTGTATGGGATCTGTCAACGCCTTCGCCTCGTCTCTCCATGTAGTGTTATGTCTGTCCCTTTCAGCCCACCGTAGGAACAGACACCAAGTGTTCCACTACAGAACCAGTAAAAACCTATAGATTACAGCAGATTACAGCAGATACCGCCATACTGTTACTCTGTCATTATTATCATTGTCTGACATGGTCAATACTCTATCCCAGGATAACAGCCTGTAAAAGGGATGGTGGTATGTGTGTGCGTGTGTGTGGATAACAAAAGGCAGAGATCTGGCATGAAGAACCTTTTTCCACCTCTCTGAATGAGAACTCTCTCTCCACCCCTCTGTAGTGCACTATATAGGGAATAGGGTGCCATAAGTCTTTGGTCTAAAGTAGTGCACTATATAGGGAATAGGATGCAATTTGGGACACATTCTCTGTGGTTTAACATTAAACCTCAAACCTTATGGGGCTTATAATACAACAAAAATTCTGTTTTACTTTGAAATCATAGCTGTGTTGGGTGGAAATTCTCTCTCTCTCTCTCTCTCTCTCTCTCTCTTTCTTTCTCTCTCTCTCTCTTTCTTTCTCTCTCTCTCTCTCTTTCTCTCTCTCTCTCTCTGTCTCTCTCTCTCTCTTTCTCTCTCTCTCTTTCTCTCTCTCTCTCTCTCTCTCTCTCTCTCTCTCTCTCTCTCTCTGTCTCTCTCTCTCTCTCTCTCTCTCTCTCTGTCTCTTTCTCTCTCTCTCTCTCTCTCTCTCTCTCTCTCTCTCTCTCTCTCTCTCTCTCTCTCAAATTCAAGCTGCTTTATTGCCATGAAAAACATTGTGTCAATATTGCCAAAGCAACAATGTATACAATATGGCAGTAAATAATAATACATAATGAAATATAAAAATCTAAATATGGAAAATGAAACTATAACTAACTTATAACTAAATAACGGTCATCTTCACCATTACATCAGTACCACAACTACTATCATCATTACTACCACTACCACTACCACCACCATCACTAAACTGCTATCATTACCATTACTACCCATACCACTACTACTACCACCACCATTACTAAACTACGATCATTACCATTACTACCCATACCACTAATACTACTACTACCACCACTAAACTGCTATCATTACCATTACTACCCATACCACTACTACTTCTACCACCATCACTAAACTGCTATCATTACCATTACTACCCATACCACTACTACTACCACCATCACAAAACTGCTATCATTACCATTACTACCCATACCACTACTACTACCACCATCACAAAACTGCTATCATTACCATTACTACCCATACCACTACTACTACCACCATCACTAAACTGCTATCATTACCATTACTACCCATACCACTACTACTACCACCACCATTACTAAACTACGATCATTACCATTACTACCCATACCACTAATACTACTACTACCACCACTAAACTGCTATCATTACCATTACTACCCATACCACTACTACTTCTACCACCATCACTAAACTGCTATCATTACCATTACTACCCATACCACTACTACTACCACCATCACAAAACTGCTATCATTACCATTACTACCCATACCACTACTACTACCACCATCACTAAACTGCTATCATTACCATTACTACCCATACCACTACTACTACCACCATCACAAAACTGCTATCATTACCATTACCACCCATACCACTACTACCACCATCACAAAACTGCTATCATTACCATTACTACCCATACCACTACCACTACCACCACCATCACTAAACTGTTATCATTACCATTACTACCCATACCACTACTACTACCACCATCACTAAACTGCTATGATTACCATTACTACCCATACCACTACTACTACCACCATCACTAAACTGCTATCATTACCATTACTACCCATACCACTACTACTACCACTACCATCACTAAACTGTTATAATTACCATTACTACCCATACCACTACTACCACCACTACCATCACTAAACTGTTATAATTACCATTACTACCCATACCACTACTACCACCACTACCATCACTAAACTGCTATCATTACCATTACCACCCATACCACTACTATTTTGAATGATAAACAACAATAATAATAGTAATAACAATGATAATAATAATAAGTAAGTTACTGCTTACTATGCAGATGTTATTATTCAGTGTCCCTCAGGCTGTGGCAGGTAAATACATATTTGGCTGCAAGAGGAGCCATTGCTCCTTCACCCATGAGTGTTTTTACTTTTTCCTCTGGGTTTAATAAGTTCAAATTGTGAATAAATGTAGTTATTTCTGTGAATAATGAATCTCTTAGTGAGGAATATTTATCACAGTAAAGGACAAAGTGCATCTCTGTCTCTACCTCCCCTGTCGTGCAGTGACCACATACACGCTCCTCTTTGGGTAGCCATGTCTTTTTATGTCTGCCGGTTTCTATTGCCAATCGGTGGTCACTCAGCCTGTACTTGGTAAGGATCTGTCTCTGCTTCGTATCTCTGACAGAGTAGAGATAATCAGCCAATTCATATTCTCTGTTTAGGGTCAGATAGCAATTTAGTCGGCTTTGGGATTTTGTTTCGTTTTTCCAATGTTGTAAATATGAGTCTTTTGATTGGTTCATGATTTTGTTTATTTTAATTCTTTCTTTTGAAGCAGTGCTGGTGTCAGCTTGGTTGGTGAGGTCCAACACCAGCTGACTGAGAGGGCTCGTTTCTGGGCTCAGCTCTTGGGTTTGAAGTGCTTTAAATTGCAGACTTGAATTTGGACTTGAATTTAGATGTAGCCAAAATTTTAATGATCTTTTCTGTATTTTCATTATTACTGGAAAGCGGCCCAATTCTGCCCTACATGCATTAGTTGGTGTATTTCTCTGGACTTGTAGGATTTTCCGACAGAATTCTGCATGTAGGGCTTCAATTGGATGTTTGTCCCACATTTTAAAGTCCAGTTTATTGAGTGGCCCCCAAACCTCACTTCCCTAAAGAGCTATTGGTAGGATTACACTGTCAAATATTTTGGTCCAAATTGTAATTGGGATGTTGATTTTGAATAATTTTATTTTTATTGCATACAATGCTCTGCGTCCTTTTTCTTTGAGTGCATTCACTGCCATATTAAAGTTTCCTGATGTAGATATGGTCAGACCAAGGTAGGTGTAGTTTTTAGTGTGTTCAATGATGGTGTTGTTCAGGGTGAATTTATATTTGTGCTTCTGACATCTGTTTTTTGGGGGGAAAATCATGATTTTCGTTTTTTGGAAATTTACTGCCAGGGCCCAATTATGGCAATATTGCTCTAGAATATTAATGTTCTGTTGAAGACCTTCTTTGGTTGGTGATAGAAGTACCAAGTCATCAGCATATAGCAGGTATTTCACCTCTGTGTCAAATAGTGTGAGTCCTGAGGCTGGAGAATGGTCCAACATGTCTGCTAATTCATTGATATAAATGTTGAAAAGATTTGGACTCAAACTGCAGCCTTGTCTCACACCTCGACGTTGTGAAAATAATTCTGTTCTTTGGTTTTTGATTTTTATTGCACATTTGTTTTCTGTGTACATACATTTTATTAAGTCATACACCTTACCACCAAGCCCACTTTGGAGAATTTTGTAGAATAGCCCTTCGTGCCAAATAGAATCAAATTATTTTTTAAAGTCAATAAAGCAAGCAAAGATTTTGCCCTCTTTTTTTTGGTTGATGTGTTTATTAATTAGTGTGTGTAGGGTGTATATATGGTCAGTAGTGCGATGGTTAGGGAGAAAGCCAATTTGACATTTACTTATTACAATTTTTTCTTGAAGAAAGGTTTGAATTTTTTAATTCAAAATGCTACAGAAAACCTTTCCCAAGTTACTGTTTATGCAAATTCCCCTGTAATTATTGGGGTCTGATTTGTCTCCACTTTTGTGGATAGGGGAGATGAGCCCCTGGTTCCAGACATCAGGGAAGCAGCCAGAAGTTAAAACCATGTTGAATAATTTAAGCACAGCATTTTGCAACTCAGGTGTGCTGTTTTTCAGCATTTCATTTCTGATGTTATCTAGACCACAAGCCTTCTTTGATTGAATAGATTTGAGCTTTTCATTTAGTTCTTGTTGGGTTATTGGGTAATCTAATGGATTTTGGTTGTTTTTAATGACTGATTCAAGGATGTTCAATTTTTCTTTAATTTCTAATTGGTTCTGTTGTAAGTCTTTTTGTGAGATGTTTTTGTATAGATTATCAAAATAAGTTTTCCAAATTCCTACATCTTGTATGGCTAATTCTTGTGGCTTTGTTGTGCTTAAATTGTTCCACATGTCCCAGAACTGATTTTGGTCAATTGCGTTTTCAATTTCATCAAGTGTCTTGTTGGTATAATTCAATTTCTTGCGTTTCAGTGTTTGTTTATACTCTTTCAGAGTTTCAAAGTATTCATATCGTAGCTCTGGGTTGTTTTGCGGCTTACGTTTTGTATTTGACATTTGTCTAAGGTGTTTTCTAATTGTTTTACATTCATTATCAAACCATTTGTCAGAAACATTTTGTTTTTTGTTTCTGATGTTGCATTTCTTTGGTTTTCTCAAATTTGCTTTCGATGCTGCTTTTTGGAATATGCAGTTGATTTTTTGGGTAGCCAAATTGACACCATCTATATTGTTTTGGTATTGTGAGTTATTGAAAAACTGTATAGAGTTCATAATTTCATTTGAGTTCAGTGTTTGGAGCCCACCTGTACGATTGGTTTATGTTGTAGTGTTTACTGGGCTGTTTTTTTGAATGAGTATTGCAGGTTAATTTCTTCAGAAACACATTGATCTGACTGTGATCTGAAAATGGTGTCTGTGGTCTGACAGTGAATGCACTAATGGAGGAGGGGTCAATGTCAGTGATGGCATAATCGACTACACTTGTCCCAAGAGCTGAGCAGTAAGTAAACTGACCTAAAGAGTCCCCTCTGATTCTACCATTAAGCATGTACAGGCCTAAGGCTCGACAGAGATGCACTAACTCCTTCCCATTTTTGTTCAGTATTGTTCAGTATTGTCACAACATCCACAGAAGGGGGCGCCTCTCCTCAGTCGAGCCATTCATAGTGGAGGTGGACGCGTCCGAGGCTGGGGTGGGAGCTGTGCTTTCGCAGCGTTCGGGCGCTCCTCCGAAGCTCCGCCCCTGCGCTTTCTTTTCTAAGAAGCTGAGCCCGGCGGAGCGCAACTATGATGTGGGGGACAGGGAGTTGTTAGCCGTGGTCAAGGCTTTGACAGTGTGGAGACATTGGCTTGAGGGGGCACGTCATCCTTTTCTCATCTGGACCGACCACCGTAACCTGGAGTACATCCGGGCAGCGAGGAGACTTAATCCTCGTCAAGCCAGGTGGGCCATGTTCTTTATGAGGTTTCAGTTCACCCTTTCGTACATCCCGGGTTCTCGGAACCGGAAGGCCGACGCACTGTCACGTCTCTACGACACCGAGGAGCGGACCATCGATCCCACTCCCATACTCCCTGCGTCCTGTCTGGTGGCGCCGGTGGTGTGGGAGGTGGATGCGGACATCGAGCTGGCGGGTCGGCTCGAACCCACTCCACCTCAATGTCCCGCGGGTCGGAAGTTCGTTCCGCTGGGTGTTCGCGATCGTTTGATCCGATGGGCCCATACTCTACCCTCCTCGGGTCACCCTGGGGTGGAACGGACAGTGCGAGGCCTGAGGGGGAAGTACTGGTGGCCCACCTTGGTAGAGGATGTAACACACTATGTCTCTTCCTGTTCGGTGTGCGCCCAGTGTAAGGCTCCTAGGCACCTGCCTCGAGGGAAATTACAGCCCCTCCCCGTTCCACAACGACCTTGGTCTCACCTCTCGGTGGATTTCCTTACGGATCTCCCGCCATCTCAGGGAAATACTACGATCCTGGTTGTTGTGGATCGGTTCTCGAAGTCCTGCCGTCTGATTCCGTTGCCCGGTCTTCCTACGGCCCTACAGACCGCGGAGGCCCTATTCACCCACGTCTTCCGGCACTACGGGGTGCCCGAGGATATCGTATCTGATCGGGGTCCCCAGTTCACGTCCAGGGTGTGGAGGTCGTTTATGGAGAGGCTGGGGGTCTCGGTCAGCCTGACCTCGGGTTTCCACCCCGAGAGTAATGGGCAGGTAGAGCACATTAACCAGGATGTAGGCAGGTTCCTGCGGTCATATTGCCAGGACCGGCCAGGGGAGTGGGCGCGGTTCGTACCCTGGGCCGAGATGGCCCAGAATTCTCAGCGCCACTCCTCTACTAACCTGTCACCCTTCCAGGTCGTGATGGGGTATCCGCCGGTCCTGGTGCCATGGCAACAGAGCCAGACAGAGGCTCCTGCGGTGGAGGAATGGGTCCAGCGCTCTAGGGAGACCTGACAGGCGGTCCAGGAGTGTATAAAGAAGGCTGGAGAATGACACAAAGAGAGCGCTGACCGCCACCGCAGTGAAGCCCCCGTGTTTAACCCGGGGGATAGAGTCTGGCTCTCGACCCGGAACCTGCCCCTCCGCCTGCCCTGCCGGAAGCTGGGTCCGCGATTTGTGGGGCCATTCAAAGTCCTGAGGAGAATAAACGAGGTGTGTTATAGGTTACAACTTCCTACATATTACCGTATTAACCCCTCGTTTCATGTGTCTCTCCTCAGGCCGGTGGTAGCTGGTCCGCTGCAGGACGCTGAGGTGCGGGAGGCCCCCCCGCCCCCCCTGGACATCGGAGGAGCCCCGGCGTACACAGTCCGGGCCATCTTGGACTCCCGACGTCGGGTGGGGGGCCTGCAGTACCTCGTGGACTGGGAGGGGTACGGTCCGGAGGAGAGGTGCTGGGTCCCGGCAAGGGACATTCTGGATCCAGCCATGTTGCGGAATTTCCACAACCTCCGCCCGGATCGCCCAGCGCCTCGCCCTCCGGGTCGTCCTCGAGGCCGGCGTCGGCGCGCTGCGGGACCCGCGCGTCAGGGGAGGGGTACTGTCACAACATCCACAGAAGGGGGCGCCTCTCCTCAGTCGAGCGGCGCTCGGCGGTCGTCGTCGCCGGCCTACTAGCTGCCATCGATCTGTGTTTCAGTGTCTATTAGTTATGTCTGGTTTTTGTTTGCACCTGTTTTGTGTTTTGTCATTAGTGGGGGGGTTATTTAGTCTGTTTGTGTTTAGCTAGGATTTTGTGCGGGATTGTTCGTTGTTTACGTGTGGTGTTACTTTTATTATCTAGGCATTAGGGTTGCCGGGCTGCGCCCCATCTGCCTTTTGAACGGAGCTTCTTTTTATCCATTTTTCTGATTGTTATGCTCCCAGCCGTATGTGAAACTTACCCGTGGATTTATTAAATTAAGATTGTTCCAACGGACCTCAGTCTCCTGCGTTTGACTCACTCCTTAAACTGTTCATTCCGCTCGTGACAAGTATTCAGTATCTCTCTCTCTCTCTGGCTTGCAGAGACATGGCTGGATGATTCTATGTACGTAGGACATGCAGAGACACAATCGGACGAAGGCGGCCTCAGGTACGTCCAAAGGGGGAGGGGTGTCTCTTCATAAATAACAACTGGTGCGTTGCTTCCCGTGTCAAGGAAATCTCAAGCTTTTGCTCACTGATATAAAATAACTCATAAAGCTACAGACTCATATCTACCAATAGAGTGCACATCCGTCCCCCCCACATTATTTCCCCCCTCTCACATAACCCCCCCACTCACATTATCCCACCCTCTCACATTATTCCCCCCACTCACATTATTCCCCCCTCTCACATTATCCCCCCTCTCACATTATTCCCCCCACTCACATTATCCCCCCACTCACATTATTCCCCCCACTCACATTATTCCCCCCCACTCACATTATTCCCCCCCACTCACATTATCCCCCCACTCACATTATTCCCCCCCACTCACATTATTCCCCCCCACTCACATTATTCCCCTCCACTCACATTATCCCCCCCCCACTCACATTATTCCCCCCACTCACATTATTTCCCCCCACTCACATTATCCCCCTCTCACATTATCCCCCCACTCACATTATTCCCCCCACTCACATTATTCCCCCCAATTACTTTATTCCCCCCACTCACATTATTCCCACCACTCACATTCACCCCCCCTCACATTATTCCCCCCTCACATTATTCCCCCCCACTCACATTATCCCCCCCACTCACATTATCCCCCCCACTCACATTATTCCCCCCCACTCACATTATCCCCCCACTCACATTATTCCCCCCACTCACATTATTCCCCCCCACTCACATTATTCCCCCCCCACTCACATTATTCCCCCCCACTCACATTATCCCACCACTCACATTATTCCCCCCACTCACATTATCCCCCTCACTCACATTATTCCCCCACTCACATTATTCCCCCACTCACATTATCCCCCCTCACATTATCCCACACTCACATTATCCCCCCACTCACATTATCCCCCTCCACTCACATTATTCCCCCCACTCACATTACCCCCCCACTCACATTATTCCCCCCACTCACATTATCCCCCTCCACTCACATTATTCCCCCCACTCACATTATCCCCCTCACTCACATTATTCCCCCACTCACATTATTCCCCCACTCACATTATCCCCCCACACATTATCCCCCCACTCACATTAACCCCCCTCACTCACATTATTCCCCCACTCACATTATTCCCCCACTCACATTATCCCCCCTCACATTATCCCCCCACTCACATTATTCCCCCCTCACATTATTCCCCCCACTCACATTATTCCCCCCCACTCACATTATCCCCCCACTCACATTATTCCCCCCCACTCACATTATCCCCCCACTCACATTATTCCCCCCACTCACATTATTCCCCCCCACTCACATTATGCCCCCCCACTCACATTATCCCACCACTCACATTATTCCCCCCACTCACATTAGCCCCCTCACTCACATTATTCCCCCACTCACATTATTCCCCCACTCACATTATCCCCCCTCACATTATCCCACACTCACATTATTCCCCCCACTCACATTATCCCCCTCCACTCACATTATTCCCCCCACTCACATTACCCCCCCCCCTCACATTATTCCCCCCACTCACATTATCCCCCTCCACTCACATTATTCCCCCCACTCACATTATCCCCCTCACTCACATTATTCCCCCACTCACATTATTCCCCCACTCACATTATCCCCCCTCACATTATCCCCCCACTCACATTAACCCCCCCTCACTCACATTATTCCCCCACTCACATTATTCCCCCACTCACATTATCCCCCCTCACATTATCCCCCCACTCACATTATTCCCCCCTCACATTATTCCCCCCACTCACATTATTCCCCCCCACTCACATTATCCCCCCACTCACATTATTCCCCCCACTCACATTATCCCCCTCACTCACATTATTCCCCCCACTCACATTATTCCCCCACTCACATTATCTCCCCTCACATTATCCCCCCACTCACATTACCCCCCTACTCACATTTTTCCCCCACTCAATTATTCCCCCCCACTCACATTATTCCCCCCACTCACATTATTCCCCACTCACATTATCCCCCCCACTCACATTATTCCCCCCACTCACATTATCCCCCTCACTCACATTATTCCCCCCACTCACATTATTCCCCCACTCACATTATCCCCACTCACATTATCCCATCACTCACATTACCCCCCTACTCACATTATTCCCCCACTCAATTATTCCCCCCCACTCACATTATTCCCCCCACTCACATTATTCCCCCCTCACATTATCCCCCCCACTCACATTATTCCCCCCACTCACATTATCCCCCCTCACATTATCCCCCCACTCACATTACCCACCCACTCACATTATTCCCCCCACTCCATAATTTTCCCCCACTCACATTATTCCCCCTCTCACATTATTCCCCCCACTCACATTATTCCCCCCTCACATTATTCCCCAATCACATTATTCCCCCCCACTCACATTATTACCCCCACTCACATTATTCGCCCCTCACATTATTCCCCCACTCACATTATTCCCCCCACTCACATTATTCCCCCCCACACACATTATCCCCCCACTCACATTATTCCCCCCACACATTCTTCCCCCCACTCACATTATCCCCCCACTCACATTACCCCCCCACTCACATTATCCCCCCACTCACATTATCCCCCCACTCACATTATTCCCCCCACTCACATTATTCCCCCCACTCACATTACCCCCCCACTCACATTACCCCCACTCACATTATCCCCCCACTCACATTATTCCCCCCCACTCACATTATTCCCCCTACTCACATTATTCCCCCCTCACATTATTCCCCCCCACTCACATTACCCCCCCCACTCACATTATTCCCCCACTCACATTATCCCCCCAACTCACATTATTCCCCCCACTCACATTATTCCCACCACTCACATTATTCCCCCCCACTCACATTATTCCCCCACTCACATTATCACCCCCACTCACATTATCACCCCCACTCACATTATCCCCCCACTCACATTATTCCCCCACTCACATTATCCCCCCAACTCACATTATTCCCCCCACTCACATTATTCCCCCCACTCACATTATTCCCCCCACTCACATTATCCCCCCACCCACATTATCCCCCCCACTCACATTATTCCCCCCACTCACATTATCCCCCCACTCACAATATTCCCCCCACTCACATTATTCCCCCCACTCACATTATTCCCCCCACTCACATTATCCCCCACTCACATTATTCCCCCCACTCACATTATTCCCCCCACTCACATTATTCCCCCCCACTCACATCATCCCCCCCACTCACATTATCCCCCTCACTCACATTATTCCCCCCTCTCACATTATTCCCCCCACTCACATTATGCCCCCCACTCACATTATTCCCCCCTTACATTATTACCCCCACTCACATTAATCCCCCCACTCACATTATTCCCCCCACTCACATTATTCCCCCCACTCACATTATCCCCCACATTATCCCCCCACTCACATTATTCCCCCCCACTCACATTATTCCCCCCACTCACATTATTCCCCCCACTCACATTATCCCCCCCTCACATTATCCCCCCACTCACATTACCCCCCACTCACATTATCCCCCCACTCACATTATCCCCCCACTCACATTATTCCCCCCCACTCACATTATTCCCCCCACTCACATTATTCCCCCACTCACATTATCCCCCTCACATTATCCCCCCACTCATATTACCATCCCACTCACATTATCCCCCCCTCTCACATTATCCCCTCCTCACATTATCCCCCACTCACATTACCCCCCCACTCACATTATTCCCCCCACTCAATTATTTCCCCCCACTCACATTATTCCCCCCACTCACATTATGCCCCCCACTCACATTATTCCCCCCTTACATTATTACCCCCACTCACATTAATCCCCCCACTCACATTATTCCCCCCACTCACATTATTCCCCCCACTCACATTATCCCCCCTCACATTATCCCCCCACTCACATTATTCCCCCCCACTCACTATATTCCCCCCACTCACATTATTCCCCCCACTCACATTATCCCCCCCTCACATTATCCCCCCACTCACATTACCCCCCCACTCACATTATCCCCCCCACTCACATTATCCCCCCTACTCACATTATTCCCCCCACTCACATTATTCCCCCACTCACATTATTCCCCCCACTCACATTATCCCCCCCTCACATTATCCCCCCACTCACATTACCCCCCCACTCACATTTTCCCCCCACTCACATTATCCCCCCACTCACATTATTCCCCCACTCACATGAATCCCCCCCACTCACATTATTCCCCCCACTCACATTATTCCCCCCACTCACATTATCCCCCCACTCACATTAATCCCCCCCACTCACATTATTCCCCCCACTCACATTATTCCCCCCACTCACATTATCCCCCCTCACATTATCCCCCCACTCACATTATTCCCCCATACTCATATTATTCCCCCCACTCACATTATTCCCCCCACTCACATTATCCCCCCCTCACATTATCCCCCCACTCACATTACCCCACCACTCACATTATTCCCCCCACTCACATTATTCCCACCACTCACATTATTCCCCCCCCCACTCACATTATTCCCCCCCACTCACATTATTCCCCCACTCACATTATCCCCCCCACTCACATTATCCCCCCCACTCACATTATTCCCCCACTCACATTATTCCCCCCACTCACATTATTCCCCCCACTCACATTATCCCCCCCACTCACATTATTCCCCCCCCACTCACATTATTCCCCCCCACTCATATTATTCCCCCCCACTCACATTATTCCCCCCCTCACATTATTCCCCCCCACTCACATTATCCCCCCATTCACATTATTCCCCCCCACTCACATTATCCCCCCCACTCACATTATTCCCCCCACTCACATTATTCCCACCACTCACATTATCCCCCCCACTCACATTATTCCCCCCACTCACATTACCCCCCCACTCACATTATTCCCCCCACTCACATTATTCCCCCCACTCACATTATCCCCCTCACTCACATTATTCCCCCCTCTCACATTATTCCCCCCACTCACATTATCCCCTCCTCACATTATCCCCCACTCACATTACCCCCCCACTCACATTATTCCCCCCACTCAATTATTCCCCCCCACTCACATTATTCCCCCACTCACATTATGCCCCCCACTCACATTATTCCCCCCTTACATTATTCCCCCCACTCACATTATCCCCTCCTCACATTATCCCCCCACTCACATTATTTCCCCCCACTCACATTATTCCCCCCACTCACATTATTCCCCCCACTCACATTATCCCCCCCTCACATTATCCCCCCACTCACATTACCCCCCACTCACATTATTCCCCCCCCTCACATTACCCCACCACTCACATTATTCCCCCCACTCACATTATTCCCACCACTCACATTATTCCCCCCCCCACTCACATTATTCCCCCTCTCACATTATCCCCACCACTCACATTATCCCCCCCACACACATTATTCCCCCCACTCACATTATTCCCCCCACTCACATTATTCCCCCCACTCACATTATCCCCCCCACTCACATTATTCCCCCCCACTCACATTATTCCCCCCCACTCACATTATTCCCCCCACTCACATTATTCCCCCCCTCACATTATTCCCCCCCACTCACATTATTCCCCCCCACTCACATTATTCCCCCCCACTCACATTATTCCCCCCCACTCACATTATTCCCCCCCACTCACATTATCCCCCCCACTCACATTATTCCCCCCACTCACATTATTCCCACCACTCACATTATCCCCCCCACTCACATTATTCCCCCCACTCACATTACCCCCCCACTCACATTATTCCCCCCACTCACATTATTCCCCCCACTCACATTATCCCCCTCACTCACATTATTCCCCCCTCTCACATTATTCCCCCCACTCACATTATCCCCTCCTCACATTATCCCCCACTCACATTACCCCCCCCACTCACATTATTCCCCCCACTCAATTATTCCCCCCACTCACATTATTCCCCCCACTCACATTATGCCCCCCACTCACATTATTCCCCCCTTACATTATTCCCCCCACGCACATTATCCCCCCCTCACATTATCCCCCCACTCACATTATTTCCCCCCTCACATTATTCCCCCCACTCACATTATTCCCCCCACTCACATTATCCCCCCCTCACATTATCCCCCACTCACATTACCCCCCCACTCACATTATTCCCCCCCTCACATTATCCCCCCACTCACATTACCCCCCCACTCACATTATCCCCCCACTCACATTACCCCCCCACTCACATTATTCCCCCCCTCACATTATCCCCCCACTCACATTATTCCCCCCACTCATAAGCTAACATCATTTTTTGTCACTCAATAAATTGAATAACAAACAAGAAACCGCACACCCAAGAAGCAGCATTTCTGGTGGGTGGAGACTTTAACCTGGTGAGACTTAAAAGGGCAACTGCACCCTCTGATTTGGTCTTGTTTTTATGGCGCCGCTCCTCAAGAAATACTGGCGGCCATGACGGAAGTCAAACGTGAGTTGGCTTTAGGGTGTGGTTTGATATGGGTGTTTCTTTGGTGTGTCCTTGCCACCCACCAAGACACACCCATCTGTCAGAACCTTTCCCACAAGGATATAAGAACCAACCCACACACACACACACTGAAGTGTAACTTTCATTCAACAAGATGGTTATGGACCAGAAGGGAGAGAAACAAGGAACATTAGGGTTATGGTTAAGGTTAGGATTATGGTTAAGGTTAGGGTTATTGTTAAGGTTAGGGTTATGGTTAGGGTTATGGTTATGGTTAAGGTTAGGATTATGGTTAAGGTTAGGGTTATGGTTAAGGTTAGGGTTATGGACCAGAAGGGAGATTAACAAGGAAAATGAGGGTTAGGGTTAATGTTAGTGTTATGGTTAAGGTTAGGATTATGGTAAGGTTTACATTTAGGGTAAGGGGTTAGGGAAAATATTTTGAATGGAAATGAATTGTAGGTCACAGAATAGAAGGACATAACGTGTGTGTGTGTGTGTGTGTGTGTGTGTCTGTGTCTCTGTTCAAGTGTGTGTGTGTGTGTGTGTGTGTGTGTGTGTGTGTGTGTGTGCATCCACAAGGAAAAAAACCATTTCTAGGGAGTTTAGTGTTCATGTCAGAATAAGTGTTAGGATAAGAATTAGGGGTTAGGGTGAGGGTAAAAGTTAGGGTTAGGCCTCCTCTCCCTGGGCCCCCTCTCCCTCCTGGGCCTCCTCTCCCTCCCCGGGTCCCCTCTCCCTGGGCCTCCTCTCCCTCCTGGGCCTCCTCTCCCTCCTGGGTCTCCTCTCCCTCCCCGGGTCCCCTCTCCCC